>NW_026067917.1:7932629-7971201 GCF_014885135.2 Alexandromys fortis | reverse complement strand
CACATGCATATAACTTGCTCCATATAATGTAAACTGTATGCTTAGGTTACCAGGGCTCATGACTCCACAACTGATCAAAATTCAAGGGAAAAGAGATCATGTGGCATCCAGTCCCAGCTAATACATTTACAATATAACTTCTATACCAATGACAGGGGTCATTGTCGAAGAAGTGGCAAAAAGATAGTAATAGACAGAGAAGCAGGAAGTGTGCTGTGAAACTGTGTCTCTTAGAAATATCAGAGAGTGTAGCACAATCACAAGAGAAGTTACATGATGAAGCCTCATCAACATGGCTGCCTAAACAAGACCTGAACAGTGGTGATGTCAATGAACATGCTAAAAAGGAACATATTTTTAAAAAATGAGAGACTGTCCATAGATATGTTTAAGATTATTTTTACTAATGCATGGGTGCAGTTCAGCAAAGTATTCAAGGTGTTTGGCCAATGCCTGGCTGCTCCACACAGTGGTCAACCTGACATCTCTGTTAGTCAAGGAAAACATTAGTTCCCTGACTGGCTGGAAATACTCCTTTTGTTGTGGTTCTGAGCCACTATGATATTAAAGCCTCAAGTGACTTCCTCATAGTTTTTTGTTTGGAAAAAGAAATTGGAAATTCAAGTTTCAAACATTTTTGTAAGTTTTATTTTGAAGACAATTTTAGTCATTTGTCTAAATAAGTTGGGAGCATTTTGGTTAGAGGGTTTACAAGATACAGTTGTGGATCCTTTATTATTAGCAGAAGCTTAAGTACATTTGTGCCAAAGTAAATGAAAATAGACTTAATATCTGATTCTAAATTTACTGTTTTACACTGTTGGCAAATTCTTTTACCTTTCTAAGCCTCCATGGTCTTATAGTAGGAGTACTGGTAGTAGCCTAAAGGAGTAAGTCATAAAACAATCCCACACCAGTTTGGAATTATGATTAATAAGAGGGTTATTTATTTAAAGGGAAAAACTTACAGATCACTGTCCTAGACAACAGCCCCTTGCATGACCAGGAAAAGTGTCTGGTAGTCAGAAGCAGAATCTGAAGAGTGCTCAGTCCATCACTGTGGGGAATGCATGGTGGAGCACTGTAGTTTATGTCACTGTGGTTAGTGGCTTTATCTTTTCCTTATTTGTTTATTCTGTGATACCATCACCAATATTCATTCAGAGTAGGTCTTTGCCCCTTAGATAATCCTTTTTTAAAAAACACATTCACAGACACATTCAGAACTGTATGTCTCTCTCCTAGGTACTTCTAATTTTAGTCAAGTTGACTATGAAGTTTGCCATCACAGTCTCTTTCATATCTGTAGTCTTGCCTTCAGTAATGTGATTGTATTTAAAGTTCATATACCCAACTCATCAAGTATGAGTCTAGATCTCTTTTGATCTAGAACATCAGACAATCTCTGTAGGAGGAGGCCACTTATTCATCCTGGCCACCCAGAGCCAAAATAACCAAACAGAAACTTTATTAATTAAAGCACTGCTTGGCCCATTAGCTCTAGCTTCTTATTGGCTAACTCTTACATCTTAATTTAACCAATTTCTATTAATCTGTATATCACCACGAGGTTGTGGCCTTCCAACAAAGTTTCAGCATGTCTATCTCTGGTGGTGGCTCCATGGCATCTCTCTACTCCACTTTCCTCCTCCCAGCACTCAGTTCAGTTTTCCCTACCTACCTAAGTCCTTCCTTGCTATAGGTCCAAATCTCTTATACTTGCAATTTTTCCCAAGTTTCTCTTAAGTAACTATTGGAAAAGACAATGTTTAGGAAGATGGAGGATGAGTTAATACAGGAAAAAGAGATTCTAACAGGCATACATGTTTTTAATTGTTCAATAAATCAAACTATTGAAATTATTAATGTGATAATAAATAAGAGTTGAGAGAACACTTGTAATTAATGGCTAAGGTTTTGTTAAAACTTTAATAAGTAGTTCTCATATTTGTTGAGGCAGGAACAGATAACAAGATGATAAAATGAACAAAAAAAAATGGGGAAAAGTACCCTATATAATTTTTCAAAAAATGCAGCAATAAACATAAAGGCAGATGACAATGGATAGATAGGCATTAGTCTAAAAGAAGACATCTCCAATGACGTTTAATATAATTCTTCTTCCATTTTGAGAAGGACATACTTGAAACAGAGAATAAAGGATTGACTCCATAGAAACTTGCTCACCAATGGACAATCAGGAGGTGGCCTTTTGAAGAAATGTTAACTGTAGTAAACTTGAGAATACATGTATTTCATACACAGATGGGATGAGTTACAATGAAGTTACAGTGGAGTGTAGTATCATTCAGTGGTTCATTTGTATAACTCAATTCCAATTGTGGACTTTATTTGGCAGTAGGTTCTATAACTAAAAATGTGACTGGATTTTCCATTTTTCAAATATTAGTGAGGCTTGAGATCTCAAGAAATGTGATTTAGACTCTGGGTATATGGATATATTGAAAGATGAGAAAAAGAGAGAGAAGGAGAGAGAGAAAGGGAAAGAGAGAGAGTGTGAGAGAGAGAGAGAGGGAGAGAGAGAGAGGTCATTTTTCCCTTCCCTCTTGAGCTAAAGGACATGAAAGTGTGTAAATCTTCACAGGATATGAGATTGCAAGAAAGATGTGTACAAATTTAGATGGAAATTAGGTTTGTTCCCAGGACTCCTGGAAGATTGTCAGCATAGTGCTCAAGACATCGCCTTTATAGACTATGTATGTATTTATTTCTTTGTAAATTTAGTCTATAGAGTTTCTGTTTATGATTGTTCCCAAGGACATTCTTTTTCCAAAAGAATAAGCAGAAACTAACTCAAAGCCAATTTTTAAAAAAAACCATATCAAATGTAATCAGTACTTTCTATGGAATTCTCTTTCATTGATATTTCTGTTTGGCTTCTTCAATTTCTATTCTGTAATAATCACAGACTTTAAAAGATGAATAGGTTTACATGTATATATGGGGCATCTCCACACATAAAAAATTAACCATGTTATTATTTCTGGTATATCTTATATTCCCTTCTGATAATTTTGAAACATATTCTGTTTCGCATTAAAGAGTTGATTCCTAAATGTCTTTGACATTCTAAATATTCAGAGCCTTGTTTTGTAAGCCACAGTATGACAGTTGTGAATAAGATGCTAATTGTTGAAAAGACCAATGCTATTTCTTTTGAAGTACTTCATCATATCAATCTATTTTTCATACTTTCATTTTATTAATCTCAGAAAGCATGTATTAAAGTAAAGAATGTTAAACCATTTGGAGTTAAAGAAGTTTTCCATGAGTTATAGATTCCCTGAAAGACACAAATATGCTTAAATTGATGACATGTACTTTTTTCATGGTTTTAAATTTTAGATATAATTCCAAGTTTCTGTAAAGTAGTGCAGTTCTGAATATAAATATTTATTATCTAGAAGAGAAATAAGTTATTATCAGTCTTAATAGTTATGAAACTGGATAATATCTAGCTTTGACACATTTAAACTCTTTTGACTTTACTAAATGAGTGAAGTGTAACATAGGAGCCACTTAATCTAAGGTTTTTTATGTTTTATAACATTACTGCTTTGTTACTCAGTGAAATTATGAGATACAGCACCATTATTTATTAGTTTCTATTTTATCAAATATTTATACTACTCCAACATTATAATAGTTTTTCAGAAAATAAAAAATGTACTCACATGAAGATTTAATATTCTTGTTTCTCACTTTGTAGTACAATTTGTAGAATAAAGAAAGCATGCGACTGGAGATTGGTAGACAGGCTTCATTTTAATAAAGAGAGTTAATCTTGGACTAGAAGAAGGCTCTTTTAGCTTCTTTGTCTAGCCAAGGGCCTCAGGCCAAGCTGGGCTTCTTCGCTGACTGTGTCCAGGGCATTCTGGCTTGTCTTGCATCTTGTATCTCAGTATGTTGCCTTCAGAACTCAGGATAACTCGGGGAAATTATTTGGAATTATATTAAAAGCATGAGCTCATTTTTCTACTTATACTGTCGTTTGTGAACTTTTCTAATTACTTTGTTGTAACCATAATTAAGTGCACATACTAGCTCTATATTTAGAGATATTAGAACTATTTTAGAAGTTAAATTTTTCTTTGACATCACATATATAATGCATCCTGATTTTTCTTACTACAGGCCATTTCCTACCTCCATCTCAGGTCTTTTTTCTCATATTCACAATCCACTGAGTTGAATCAGACATCCAGTGTGACTGTAGATTCGGAAAAGTACAGTGAAGCCTGGTGAACTTATTTTTGTGTACACGCTGAAGAGAATGACCATTCCCATAGAATCCACCAGATTTCAATAGTTCAGCAGAGCGGACAATTGCCCTCTAAGCTCTTTCTTAATGTAGAGAGGTTTTGTCTGGTGTAGGCCCAGCTGAGGCATCCTCAGCTGCTGCGAGATAATGACTGCAATGGCTATGTCATGATTAGAAGACAGCATGTTGCAGAATTTTTCCCCATCTCCTGGCTCTTGCATTCCTTCTCCCCTCCCCCTCCCATTTTTGTGATGTTCCCTGAGCCTTTGAAGAAGTGGTAGAAATGCTTTGTTGAGGGTTGAACACTTAACTGTCACCAGGGCAGCTGTGAGCCTTCCCCACTGTTCATTTTACAGAGACACTCCCGTGATTAAGCTGACAGTAGCATTTGCACTTCAATCATGAATGCATTCTCTCTGCCTTCATTTCATTCCGGTGTTTACTTGTATTCTCTTTGAACCATTGGAATATGCTTATAATTGTTCTTTTGATGTCTGTGTCTTCAATTTCATCTAAGTTGTTCTTATTGGGAACCATTACCATGGACTTGACAATTTTGGCAGGGGTGAATATTATCTATTTTTTTTTGCATTGCTTTTGCATTTGTAAATGGATTTGAGTATCTGGAAACAGGTTGTTGGTTATGTATTTTTGTATAAGTTTTTCCCCTACCATCCAGAGTCCTGATGTTTGGCAATAGGTGCTTTGGGGGTAGTCCTGAGAGTGTCTGTTTTTGACACTAATCACATGAAATCATTTGTTGACAACAAAGGAGCTCAACACACACACACACACACACATGCACATACACACAATGTGGTAATAGAATAACATTTGGAAAGATGGCTAAGAGGCTATTACACGATGAAGTACAGAGTGAAAGCCAAGGGGCACATAAGTATTGAAAGAGCTACTATTTTTCTTGTTACAACTCTGTCATGGGTTTTTTTTTCTTTTTGTTTCTTCATGTTTGATAAATTAAAAAAATGTAATTGATGGTAAGATTTTAAGGCAAAGCTACATAAAAATGTGAATGAAATGATGGAGAAACCTCAGGATTTGAAATCCAAATGAAGTGAAAAGATAGAACTATTGAAGAAAACCCAGGATAAAATGAGGATGAAATTGAAAAACTGAATAATCTAACTAGAAAACTCAGAAGTGTTATAAAAAAAAGAAAAAAAAAACGGAAAAAAGACTATCAGAATTCAGAGATAAATTAAGGTAATTTGATCAAACAAGCAAAGAATACGAAAAGATTTACAGGCACAAGGAAAGGAACATACAGGAAATATTAGGTCCTGTGGAAAGATCAATCATTGAATTATTGGTTAAGAAAAGGGAGAACAATACCAGGTCATACCCACACAAATGCAAAAGGTATACAAAACAACAAATAGTCCAGACCAGAAAAAAAACTCATTTCATGGTTAAACACTAAATATACAGCTAAGAGACAAAGTATTGAAAGCTTCAAGAGAAAAAAAAAACACAGTTTCCATAAAGAGAAAAGTCCATCAGAATAATAGTTGATTCTTAGTGGAAACTTTGAATGTCAGAAGAGCCTGGAACAATCTATTCTATGTTCCAAAAAAACCATCAGTGACAAACCTAGACACTGTAACAAGAAAATCTGATAATAAAGTTATATTTTAGAAATATTTCAAAGTTGGGCTGACAATTATTTAGTTGAAATATTAAAATCAAGAATAATAAAAGTCAATGAAAAATATAACATGCAGAAAATATCAAGAAAGACCATAGATTGGCATGCTGGTAATGAGAACTATTCCAGTTAGCTTTAATTATGAACTTAACACAGCTTGTAGTCATCTGGTACAAAAGCCTTGATTAAGGATTTGCCTAGACAAATTATCTGTGAACATGCTTATAGAGGATTGTCTTGTTTATTCAGTGATGCTGAAAAGTCTATCCAACTGTGGGTGGTTCTATTCCACGTGGACTTGGTCTTTATAAGAATAATAAAACACAGTCTTCTTCCATGTTTTTTATTGACTTCCTTGACTATGAGTGAATTTCCCCATGAAAGGTAATGTTTCTGGGAATAGCAAGGGTTCCTGTCCTTAGATTCCTGTCTTGTCCTCCCTGACTTATCTCAATGAGCTGTGCCTTCGTGAAGTGAAAAACAAAATAAACCTTTTCATCCTCTAAGTTGCTTCTGCTCATAGTTTTCGTCAAAGCAGCCAGAAGCAAACTAGATGAGAAGCTCTCACCTGTCTTCCCTTGTTCATTCCCCACTTTTCACTTTTCCTATTAAGAACATTCTGTTTACCATCATTCTTCCTGGTATTGCCTTTTCTTTGGTAGGTTTCTCACTCCTGGGTTTCTATTTGTTTTTCAGTGAAGATACAGATAAATATATTTTAATGCATCAAATAGCTCAAGCTTGTTAGGGCAGTTCTAGATTTCCTTTGTTTAGAAGCTAGGACTTTTAGGGTCACCTTTGTGATCTGAACAATATGGATATGTTTGCATTTCTCAAATGTCCTGTTATAGCACTAGTTTCTTTGTACCTTTTACAATGGGGCTTGTTTCTCTTTCCGTGCTACCCCCTCTTTTAGACCACAATTTTGGCTTTTTTTTTTTTTTTTAGCATTTTAGAGTTCTATATCATTTGACCAAAATCAACAGTCATCTCTTTATAACTCTGGGTTCTGTGTCTGAGAATTCCATCCACTAAAAATAGAAAATTATTAGGAAAGAGATTGTGTCTGCATTCCATACTCACAATCATTTCCTTCATAATTTTTCTTAATCAATACAGCATAAGAATTATTTATACAGCATTACACCATCATAATGATCATAAATGACCCAGGGAGTATTTCAAGTTTATGGGGAGAGACTACAGAGATGGCTCAGCACTTTAGAGTATTTTCAGGGAACCAATTTCAGTTCCCAGCATCCATGTGAAGTGTGATAACCATCTATAACTTCAATTCTAGGGTACCTGATATCGTCTCAACTCTGCTGGCACCAGGTATTCATGCGTCACACATGCTTGCATGCAGACAAAACCTTCAAACACACGAAATAAATATAAAATATTGAAATGAATGGGAAGTTGTATGCCCTGGGTGGAAATTTGTAAACTTCTTACAAACCAGAGCTTTCTGAGGAGAAACTCATTTGAGAAAATGCCTCCACAAGATTACCTGTAGGCAAGTTTGTAGGGCGTTTTCTGGATTAATGTGGGAGTGTCCCTGATAATGGTGGGTAGCCCCCTCTCTGGAGAGGTGATCCTAGATTTTACAAAAAAACACAGCAAACCACAAAGAGAAAGTCAGTAAGCAGTATTCCTCCATGGCCTCTTCTATAGTTCTTGTTCCTAGGTTCCTGCTTGATTTCTCTCGTGATGAACTGAAATTAGGGCATGTGAACTAAAGTGACCCTCTATTCCTCAAGTTGCTTTTGGTCATGGTATTTTATCACAGTAATGAAACATGGATATGACAGAAGTTGGTACCAGGTTTGGAATATATTGGTCTGAAAGAACTAGCCATGTTGTCTTGAGGAGGACTTTGAAGGGATTTTGGAAACCTGGTCAGGAAAAGCAATTGAGTGCTCAGAGCTTACGGACCTGTTGTGAGGGACAGGAAGCTAAGAATGCTGAAAGAGATCCAGACAATGAAGACCTGGCTTGTGACATTTCAGAGGGAAGCAAAGACTCTAGTAGAGCCATTTATTTCTATTTTTGAATTAAGAATCTCTGGTATCCAGTCAGCTGGAGATGAAGAATCAACTGTAAACTAACACCCCTAAAGAGAAACCTCTCCTTTTCTGGACCAATGATGCTAGTTAGCTAAGGCTGAGAAATCATCTGTGAAGAAACAACATCATTGAGGGGAAAGATTCTGAGGGCATTCTCCTCAGCATCATTGCACAGAACCTTGGCCCAGGGTAGTGAAGGCTGTATCTCCTGATGGGAATCAAACTTTATAGTGTGCATGGTCATTCAGCTCTGACTAGTTTTGAAAGTATGAAGGGAACATGGAGACCAGCTAAGGTCTGGCACTGTGTGGTAGTGATGAAGTCCCTGAAGAGAGTCTGAGAGAAGCCATTAGTGAAGGTGCAGCCTCCGTTGCAATGTGTACCTCAGCACAACGGAGATACCAATCTTGTGATAATTGCTAAAGACAGCAACAGGTGAGGAGTGGATCAGGTTTAACCTATGAGGAAAATTGTACACTGTGGATGGTAGATCTCGAGAAGTGGAGTTGCTCAAGCCTTCTGTAATACAGAGGGTCATGAGTGGGTCCCAGGAATCAAACTCTAAATTTTTTTATACCATTGAACTTTTGCTTTTACATCATTGTTACTGTGCCCTGGTCATTCCCTCTTGGAATGAGAAGTTTGCAACTTACTTTTTATTTTACAGGAACCCGTATTTAAAGAGATTTTGGGTTCTTAGAGAGTCTAGGGACAGTTTAAAGATATTATATTTTCAAAGACTGTGAGTATTTTGAATTTGAAATGTCTTTTCTGATACTAATATTAACACGCTATTTGGGGGATAAAATAGAAAGAGTAGTTTGCAAGTTTATGCTTTTATTTATTTTTTTGAGAAATTCATACAATATTTTTTATTATCATATTCTTTCCCCTTCCTCAACTATTTCCTTGTAAATCTTTCTCCCTCTCTGACCAATTTAATGCTTTTTTCTCTTTCTTAAAAATAACAAAATATATAAAGAAAGCATACACAGACATACAAAAGCAATAGCACCAAAACCCCCATGGAGTTGGATATGGGATGGCCAACTATTCATGATGGCCAAGTACTCCTGAGTACAAGGCTTGACCTAGAATGTTACTCCATTGAATAAAACCAATTCTTCCTCTCGCAGCAGCTATCAGTTGCAAATAGCTACTTGCTTAGGGGTGGGACTTTGTGCCCACTTCCTCTTCCCCATGATGGAATTTGTCTGTTTTGAGTTTTTTCCAATCTTGTGTATTCTGTCATGATCTCTGTGAGTTCATATATGCACCAGTCCTGTGGTATCTAAAAGATGCTATTTCCTAAAAGAGGATCCACAACCTCTGGTCCTTCAATTTTTTCACTTCTTTTTCTTCATAGATTCCTGAATCTTGAGAGGAAGCGTGCAATAATGATGACCTGCTTAGGACTGTGTGCTCCAAAGTCTCTCGTTTTTTCTACATTGTCTAGCTGAAGGTTTTTATACTAATTTGTATCTATTGCAAAAAAAAAAAAAAACGAGTTCAGTGATTCACAGATCTACATATAGAGCAGCAAGTCATTATGAGTTATTTTATTGTTCTGTTTATTTAGCAGAATACCATAGAGTCGGCTTTCTCATAGATTACATGTCTTAGTTAGGGTTTCTATTATTGTGAAGAGACACCATACCCCCAGCAACTTTCATAAAGGAAAACATTTAAATGGGTGGCTTACATTTTCAGAGGTTTTGTTCATTATCATTGTGGCAGGACATGGTGGAATGCAGGCAGACATGGTGCTGGAGAAGGAGCTAAGAATTCTACATCTAACTCTGAAGGCAACAGGAAGTGTATTAGGTATCATACTGAATATAGCTTGAGCAAAGGAGACCTCAAAGCCCACCTCTGCAATGACATACTTTCTCCAACAAGGTTATACCTCTTAATAGTGCCTTTGGGGGTCGTTTTCTTTTGAGCCACCACAGTCTGTAACCTATCTAGTCTCAAATTCTTGGCATTATTAGAAAGTTTATGGCTTAATAGAGTTGTATGTGAACTTGACAAAGGGTCAATTGTCCTGGTTTGTCTTTGGTCAGCTTGACACTGTTAGAGTTATATGGAAAGAGGAAACTCAATTGAGAAAATGCCTCCAATAAGGAGATTTCTATAAAGCAGTTTCTTGCTTAATAATTGGTGTAAAAGGGACCAGTCTGCTGATGATGGTGCCACTCTTTGGCAGATGGTCCTGGATTATATAAGAAAGCAGGCAAAGTAAGCCATAAGTAGCAAATCAGGAAGCATTTACATGGCTTCAGTTCTTGTCCCAGTTCCTGTCATGATAACATGTGGTTGGGACATATAAGCCAAATAAACCCTTTGATCTCCAACTTGCTTTTATTTATGGTGTTTTATGTAACAATATATACCTAACTAGACAGGGTACATAGGCCAATATGACCCCATTTCATGTAAATGAATTGAATGCCCATAGATTTTATTTATCTGTCTATATAATACAGCTATCCCATGTAAACATTATCTGCATTTGAGCTATTCTATCACATACACACACACACACACACACACACACACACACACACACACACACAAAATGTAGATAGGACCCGTTACTCTAAGTATGCTAGACCAGTATGTTGCCACTGATCTGTATTTCACATTTTGTAAAACTTCTAGTATTATAATTGATAACTTTTATTTTGTTGAACAATGTTTATTCTTCTCTTTATCCTACATAAATATCTGCTAATAAGCTCTACCCTTTTAATTTCAATTCCACCTTCAGTTGGTAGAGTCTCTTTTCCCTATAATGACAGTATCAGCTGTTTTAGAGCATCCTATTTCAAACAGGCTGCTGACCTCCTCCAGGCTGAGCAGTTAGTTGCCCTGCATGGTACAAAACTTGACTTCCACTGATCTCATTGTATTTGTTTCCAATTTTGTTTGCCATGCCTTCTCTGCTTGTTAATTGACTCATTTTATGGTATTGTTTTTCTGAGGAAAAGATGCTCAGAAAGGAATATTACTTGGGATCACTTTTGTACTAGAATGTGTTTATTTGTTGAAGTAGTATTTTTGAATAAAAGCCTTGATGTCCTTTTTTTTTCCTTTAGAGATTTGGTACTACCTCTCTGCCTCACCGTGCAGTCAATAAGGCCCATTGTGCTGTGTGCTTACTGAGTTATTTCAGTTTGGAATGCCATCTTTCATGTCTGGAAGGTTTCTTGATTTGTTCAGAACTTGTTTTCCTTCTCTCAATCTCTTTCCTGATGAAATCCCTCCATTGGACTCATCTTGTAGCTTTGCCGTTATTTTTGTCTTTCTTTTCTCCTCTATTTTGTGTTCCTCTATTTTCCAAGGGTATGTCTTAACCTTATCTTTTAAAGGTTACTGTTACATGTCTTTATTTCTGTAGCTAAGACAATCTTGATTTATCCCATTCTTTTCCCTTTTCCTTTTCCTTATCATCTTTATGAAGATGATATCTTTTATCTCTTTGAGAACACATATAGAACACATTTTTTTTTCAGCAGAATGTCTATTTTTTGCGTGAAATCTGAAGTACATCTACGTGTCCTTTTTTTGTTATTTTGGTCACGTTTCTAATGTTAAACGAATTCTATAAATTCCTAGATATGCTTAATTAGCTGCTAAGTAGGGAACTATAAGTTTTTTAATATTTTTAATTTGTTATTATAATTACATCACTTTTCCTTTCCCTTACAACACCTCACATTTATCCCTCCCTTGCTCTTATTCAAACTCATGACTTCTTCTTCTTTAAATATATATTCTTATATTGGTATATTTATTATTTATTATATATAACACACACATATATATATCCAAATTTATAAATGCAACTGGCTCAGTCAGTATACTGTTACTTCCATGTATGTATATGCTTTCAGGGATGATCATGTCATATTGTATGATTGGTGTGCTCTTCCCTGGATAAAAACACTGTTGGGTTGTTATGAATAACAACTGAGCACAAGAGTGGATTTATTACCTTGGCTTCCCTATGTAAGGTGTCTGGGCAGAGCACCAAAGTGGAGAATATTTAGTGCTACAGTCTTTGTGTATCCTCTGCTTGGGTTGGTATAAATTCTACTCTTCCACATGGAGACTGTGAGATGAACTGACGGTAGAAGGAAGCACAAGGAATTATGAAGTGAGGGGTAAACTAGTTAGTTTGTCATTTTAAACAAATTATCTTTCTTTTCTAACGTCTATTAATGGTTAATATCATTACAATCTTTCCAGTTATCTGGTATCAAAACTTTAAAGCTCCTTTACATGAGTCTACTTTTGGGCCATTAATCTGAGTTAATAGTCACATCTAGTGCCCTCCAAAGTGCAGAGCACTTGTCCTCAGAAGCCTTAGTATCAAACATCACGGTGGCATTAAGAGTTCACAGTGCAGATTGGGTCCTGAAGTTGATTCTGCCATATGTTAGCCGTAAGGCATTTCCAATACCTTAACCATTTACAAGGTTCACTTTTCAGCACTTCCGGGGATTTTTTTTCAAGTGGGCAATGTTACATAGTACTTTTCTGTACAGAAATTTTTTCTTTGTATATTTTCCAATTTGATATTATATCTCGGATTCCTGTTGTTATCATTTAAAACCTAGCTAGCTCTAAAATAAAGTGTTATTTTAGGAATTTACCACTATTTTGATATGTCACAAATCCCTTTATTCATCTAATATTTGTGTTTCACCATAAAGTTTTCTCCCTAATTGTCTCTGCCTTTGCTTTTGTATCTCCCAGGATCTCTCTGAGTGACTATTTCCAAGACCTGCTCGTCTTCCCTTTGCTCAGAAAATGCTTTCCTTTGAATTCCATTTATCTCTTAGAACTTGGCTTTTATTAGTAGCTGACATAATAGAGTTATTTTTGCAGTCAATCTTTATTCAGTGTACTGTTCTCTAACTTTGCTGGAAACCTTTCTGAAGAATGGATGTGTAGGCAGTGGTGTCACATATGCTTACAAAATGTGGCTGCTCCACTCAGCAGCCTTGCAAAGTAACAATAATTAGTGTGCAACAGCAGGCAGCAGGGAAGTGTGAGGTGTGGCCTTCCATTAATGAAGGCTGCCCGACGTAGCGATGTAGCGCTAACTGTGAAGGAAGTGGTGTAGAGGGTCTGGGCAAGATTGAAGGACTGGTTACCAGGCTCTTTCTATTATAAATGGGAAGCAGCATAAATGCAAAGGTGTTTAAGAGAAGAATGCTTGAGAGGCTGAGAGATCGCTTCCATAATAATGCATGTAAAAAGGCCCTTTTCATTGAGTCAAAGGGAGTTTGAAATATGTTAAGATAGAAACCCTCCTATTTAGTGGTAAATTAGAGGCTCTAATATGATTTTTTTAGTCTTATAGCATTGTGGGAGTTACTGGTTTTAGAAGCTTCTCTCTAAAGACAGCTAAGATGATCTGAATTTGACTGTGGTCAGGGAAAGTTTTCTGAGGTTTGACTGCTGTTTAGAAATGGCCTTTCAGCTTTATTATTATTTTTATTGTTATTATTATTTGTTTTTTTGTTAAACCTTCCTTGTGTTTTGTAAATAGCTTTTATATTGCATCTCCAGTGCCTTCAAATTTCTTGCAAATTGACCCTCTGTGAAACACGAGGCTCCAGCGCTTTCTTTTTAGTACACTGTAAGGGCTTAGCTCTGCTGTTCACGTAGCTTAGCTCTGCTCACCTGTGTTTCAAGACATTTCACATGTTCAGAGAGAAAAACAAAAGGCACAGGTTTTTAAAGATCTTTATTTTGTGTAATATTTTTTACTTGCTTAAAACGATAGTGAATGTTTGTTGTAAGATGTTTTATTCTTTTGGCTTTTTGAGGATCCCACTACCCAGCTCCCAAATAAATCACACAGGGAGGTTTTTTTCTTAGTTACAAATGTCTGGCCTTAGCTTGGCTTGTTTCTTGCCAACTTTTCTTAAACTAAATTAACCTGACTACCTTTTGCCTCTGAGCTTTTATCTTTCTCTATTTCTGTATAACTTTCTTTGCTTCTTTTTCCATGGTTTGCTTTATAACTGGGTGACTAGCCCCTGGTGTCCTCCTCTCCTTGTTCTCTCATTTGTTCCTTGATCTCTTCGTTTTCGGTTCTCCTGTTTATACTCTCTGCCTACTACATCCTTGCTCCTGCCTTGCTATTTGCCGCTCATCTTTATTAGGACCATCAGGTGTTTTAAACAGGCACAGTAACACAGCTTCACAGAGCTCAACAAATGCAGCATAAACAAAAGGCACACACCTGAAAATAATATTTCCCAACGCATGTTTGAGATGTGAACATTTTGCTGTGTATCAAATGTTGTCTCGCTAAAAGTCACAGAGTGATAGAGGCTGTCCATCTGTTCATAAGCCAAAACACAAAGGAGTGATACAGCGTACAAGAATGAGTGGAGCTGTGCAGAGCAATTCTTAGTAGAAATGTGTTGTGTTTGTGCTTCAGGTCTCTGGTGTCTATTACTAAGAGATAATTCTCTTCTTGGTGAATGCTCGTCCTTGTGCCCAGGCTGACGGAATTGATGGTACATGCCCCCCGAGAGAAAGATGGTGTCCGCAAAAGGCTATTAGAGTTTTAGAGAGAAAAAAGATGTTCTTTTTAAGTTCTAGGAAGTTTATAAAAATAATATTTTCTAGTCTTATCTTTTTATGTTGTAGTGTCTTAAATGAGAAATGTGTTTGATATTCTGGACCTTTGAGTGCTCGATTCTCAGTTGGTGACACTATTTGGGCAGACGTCAAGAGCTATGGCCTTGTTGGAGGAAGTACAATACTGGAGGTGGCTTTGAGAGTTTTTAGACTTGGGCTATTTCTAGTTTGCTCTCTCTGCTTCGTGCTGTGGTTCAAGTTGGCAGCCCTCTGCTTCCTTCTGGCATGCCTCTGCTCAGCCATCTTGTATTCTAACCCTCTGAAACCATACCCCAAGTAAGCTCTTTCTTCTATAAGTTGCATTGGTGATGGTGTTCTGTCATGGTAATAGAAGAGTAACAAATACACATATATTTCTGGAGATATATATGTATGCACACACAAATGTCTATATGGATAGTTTTATCATAGCTGCCTCATCATGATATTCTTTGATACATTGTTTTCCTCATTTCTTTGTCCAAGGGGTTCTTTAGTTTATCAAACATGCCTAATTATAGCTTGTTTATAGTGTTTATTTAGTAAGCCTACTATGTGAGCCTTCTCATGTATAAATTTAGTCAAATATTTCCCTAGAAGTAAGCCACACTCCCCAATTTGTCTGAATATTACACTTTTTAAAATGTAAAATACTAGATGTTGTGATTATTATAATGTGTTAACAACAATGGCATTCAGACATATTCCCAAGCAAGAGTTTGCTGTTCCCCCCCCCTTTTTTTGTGGGCTACAGTTAGCCATTGGTGAAATTTTTTCAAGTATTTTTGCAGACTGCTTTTCTTGTCATGCATAGCCACGAGGTAGGTCTCTTTTCACTTCTTCAGTAACCAACCAGTGAAATGAAAGAGATTTTTCTCAAACAACAAATTTCAGCAGATCCTCCAACGCTCTTCTGCCCTTATCAGAGTGCTCTAATTTAAAGTGTTTCAGTAGAGTTCATTGTGATAGTTTCTTCCAATGCAATGTTTGCCTCAGCAGAAGGGCAGTTTATGAAGTATATTTCAAATATTGCTTGTCCCCGTGTCAATAGTGACTATCATTCACTTCAGGAAAAATTAAACCATATGTTTAATTGTCTTCTTTAAAAGAAAAGCTTATATTATTGTCTTTTGCTTCTTTTTCTATTTTACAGTTTCCATAAGCATATTTAGAATCAGTATGTAATTTTCTTCAAAATGTGTAATGTTTCAATGTTTGAAAAGTTAAAGAAATAGTTATGCTAAATGTAAGGTTAAAATGTTCTTTTTTATATTAAGGAAAATAGAATTTAGAATCATCATGGAAATAGACTTTTGCATGAATTTTATTGTTTGTTATTTTAAAAATTTAAGAGGAAATATCTTAGATTTGTTTTATTAAATTATTTATATATCAAATTGGTCTGTCTGTAGTAACTGCCCTTAATAATATAAATGATGCTATTTCCTGTTAATGTTTCATTATATTGCGTTATTATGTATTTAAATTCTTATTAGCCTCGTGTTGTGATACAGCTCTAAAATGTCAGCACAGAGAGGCTGAGGCAGGAGGATCTTGAGTTTGAGGATTCCTGCGCTACCTAGTGTGACTGTAAAAAAGAAAGAAATTTAAAGCTAGAAAACACTTCTGTTCATACTGTCCTATAATCCTATCTATGAAACTGAACAAATAAATATACTTATCAAAAGGAAAATGATATAATTATTTTTTTAAAAAATATGTCAAATATGATTCAGGATACATGTATCACAGAGAGTTCTTTGCATGTACACTTGATATTTATTTTTATTCTTCTTTCATACATTGCATCCTGACCACAGTTTCTTTCCCTTCTTCTCCTCCCTGTCCCTCCCTCTACTTACCCTCTGTCTTCTCTTTCTCTCCACTTCTCCCCCATTTTTATATAGAAAAGGTGAGTTTTTTCATGGATATCAACAAAACATGACATATCAAGTTGCAGTAAGACTAAGAACCTCCCCTTTTATGAAGGCTGGGCAAGGGGACCCAGTAAGAAGAAAATGATCCCAAATGCAAGCAAGAGTCAGAAACACCATTCCCTCCACTCCCACTGTTAGGAGTCCCAGAAGAACACCAAGCTACACAACCATAATGTGTGTGCAGAGTATCTACCTCAGACCCATACAGGATCCATGTTTATTGCTTCAGTCTCTGTGAACTCCTATGAGAGCTGATTAGTTAGATCTCTGGGCCATGTTCTTGTGGTGTCCTTGACCTCTTTGGCTCCTATAATTCTTCCTCTCCCTCTTCTGTGGGGTTCCCTTGGCTCCACCTAGTGTTTGGTTGTGGGTCTCTGCATCTACTCCCATCAGTTGCTGGAGGGTGCTCCTCTAATGACAGCTGGGCTAGGGTTCCAGTCCATGAGGACAGCAGAATATCATTAGAAGTCAAGGAATCATTTTATTGACTTTCTTTTTCTCCATTGAGTTTGGTTCTATCCTGGTCTCTGGGCTATTCTTTCTTTGGTTCCTGGCCACCCAAGTAATGTCAAGCAGTGTTAGATGTGGGTCCCTCTCCTGGCATGGGTCTCAAGTTGGGTGATCATTGGTTGAACTCTTAGAAAGTTCTGTCCCTCCAGTGCCCCAGCACATCTTGTAGCAGGGCTGATTGTTGGTCCAAGGATCTCTGGCTGCGTTTATTTTTCAGTCCTACTATTGGGAGACATGCTTGGTAATAGAAGATGGCTAGTTTGGTCTCCATAGCCCCCATTACTAGGAGTTCTCTCTTATGGATTCCAGGGAGTTCCCATCAGACTAGTTTCCCAAATAACTCCCTGCAAACACCCCAATTTCCAGTTACCTTTCCATGTACTCTCTTTCTTCTGTTCACATCCCTACTCAACCCCAGTCAACTCTCAAAATATTTCCTCTTCCAAGGGAGATTTATGTGCTCCACTCCCTTGAGCCCTCCTTGTTACTCCATCACTCTCACTCTGTGCATGGCAGCATGGTTATCCTTTACTTAACAGCTAATGTCTACTTATAGCTGGGTACATACCATGTTTCTATTCTGGGTCTGGGATACCTCACTTGGGATAATATTTTTTTTCTACTTTCATCCATTTGCCTACTAATTTCTTGATGTTATCTTTTCTAACATCTGAGAAATACTCCACTGTGTAAATGTTCCACATTTTCTTTATCCATTATTTGGTTGAGGGCCATCTAAGTTGTTTCCAGTTTCTGGCTATTGTGAATGAAACTGCTACGAGCACAGTTGAGTAGTTTCCTCATGATAGGTGGAACATCCTTTAGGTATACACCCAAGACTGGCAAAGAGATGGTCTGGTAGGATGCAGGGGGTTATTTCAGTTTTCTTGTGACAGAATATATGGTCAATATTGGGGAATGTTCTGTGAGGTGCCAAAAAAAAAGAGGTATATTCTTTTGTTTAGGTGAAAGGTTCTGTAGATATATGTTAGGACCGTTTGGTTTATAACATCTATTAGCCAGTATTTCTCTGTTTAGTTTTTGTCTGCATGACCTGTCAATTGGTGAGAGTGGGGTCTCCCACTATCTATTTATGAGGGTCAATGTGTGATTTAAGCTTTATTACTGTTTCTTTTACAAATATGGATGCACCTCAATTTGGGTCATAGATGTTAAGAATTGAAAATGATCTTGGTGGATTTTTCCTTTGATGAGTATAAAGTATCCTTTTGTTTCTTTTGATTAATTGTGGTTTGAAGTCTATTTTGTTAGATATTAGAATGGCTTGCTTTTTGGGTCCAATTTTATAGAAAAAATTTTTCCAACCCATTACTCTGAGGTAATGTCTTGCTTTGATGTTGAGGTGTTTTTCTTGTATGCAAGCAGAAGGATGGATCCTGTTTCCATATACATTCTGTTAGTCTGAATTTTTTCATTGGGAAATTTATTTCATAGAGATGTCAATGACAAATAATTGTTAATTCCTATTTCTGTTTTGTTTCTCTTTTTTGGTTGTTGTTGGTAGTGGTGATGATGGTCGTGATGGTGGTGGTTGTGGTGGTTGTGGTGGTGGTGGTGGTGTGTGTGTGTGTGTGTGTGTGTGTGTGTATGTGTGTATGTATTCTTTCATTTTTGCTGGTGTAAGATTATGTATTACCTAGGGTTTCATGAATAGTTAGCCTCCTTGGGTTGCAGTTTTCCTTCTAGTACCTTTTACAGGTTGGTATTGTGGATGGCTATTGTTTAAATTTGGGTTTGTCATAGAACATCTTGGTTTCCCCATCTATGGTGATTGAAAGTTTTGCTCAGTATTACAGTCTTGGCTGTTATCCATGTTCTCATATATTCTACAGCACATTTGTCCAAGCCCTCTGGCATTTAGAGTCCCCATTGAGAAGTCAGGTGCAATTCTAATAGGTTAGTCTTTATATGTTATTTGGTCTTTTCCTCTGGCAGCTTTTAATATTCTTTCTTTCCTCTGTATGTTTAGTATTTATATTATAATGTGACTCAGGAATATTATTTTCTGATTCAGTCTATTTTGTGTTCTGTATGCTTATTTTTGCATTTATAGACATCCCCTTCTTTAGCTTGGGAAAGTTTTCCTCTATGATTTTGTAAAAAGTATTTTCTGGACCTCTGAACTGGGATTATTCTCCTTCTTTCACTCTTATTATTTTATGTTGGGCCTTTTCATAGTTTCCCACATTTTCTGGATGTTTTGTCAAGAAAGTTTTAGATTTAATATTATCTTTAACCGATATATTTATTGTATTCTCTCTTCCATCTCTCGTGTCTATGATAATTGTGTCTGTAGTTTGAATTCACTTATCTAGATTTTTTCATTTCCAGAATTTTCTCAGTTTGTATTTTCTTTATTGTTCCATTTTCATGTCTTGAACAATTTTATTCATTTCCCTTAACTGCTTGTTTTTTTGTCTTGACTTTCTTTAAGGGGTTTATTCATTTTCCCTTATTTTCTGTTTGTCTTTTTCTTGATTTCTTTAATGGGTTTTTCTTTAAGGACCTCTATCATCTTCATAATATTGGTTGGATGGTCATTTTCTTGTGTTTCAGTTATGTTGGAACATTCAGAATTTGTTGCTGCTGTAGGATAGCAGGTTGTGACATATTACCCTAGTTGTTGTTGATTATTTTCTTACACTGGCATCTAGGCATCTGAGTTTGGACTAATTATAGGCCTAGGTGCCAATTTATGAGTTCTATTTCTTGGATAGGTGTTTTATTTTCCTCTAGCTTTCTTTTTCCTCCATGATCTTTTTTTTTTTTTCTTCACCAGAGTGGACTCTGGCTGAGTAGAGGATCTCCATCCACCCAAGTAGAAGGTTGGACTTCTGATGACTACAGTGGCCTCTGGTTGAACAGGAGTTTCAGCCAGAGTTAGAGTTGAGAACTGAAATTCTCTCATCAGGCATGTCCTCTGGTCCAGTAGGGTACCTCCATTGGATCTGGGGACAAGGATGTTGTGAGAGGGGAGGGCAGGGTGAGGGTGGGCTGGACAGGCACTGTAGTCCATGGATGAATATCCCACCTGGAGTTCTAGTGACCGACGTGGCCTCTGGTGAGGCAGGTGGTTTATGCTGGAGTTGTCAATATTTATTATTTTTAAAGAATCAAAAGTTGCTTTTTTTTAAACAGTAAGGAACAAATTATTTTCTTTTTTGAAGATTTAGTAAGATATCCTCAACAGAACAAATATCTTGCAATCTACATGATCTGTTTTGCATAATTACATAATGAAAAATTGGGTATAATCAAGCTGATTGACACATCATTGACATCACATATTATTGACTTTTTGATTATTTGAAATATTTAAGATGAATTTCATTTACAACAGTATATATTAGCTTTTTGCAACTTATTCCACTCACCTGAAGTTTTGGAATATGGTCGCTTCTTCCTTTTTCTAGCTTTTCATCCTAGCATACACATTTTGTACTTGGATTTTTAAACTTTTCGTGTCCACATTTAAATAATATCCTGCAGAATTTGCTTTTATGTCTCTTGCTAGTTCCAAGAGCATATTGTCTCATAGATTGATCCATGTTGTTGCAAAAGTGAGAATTTTTTTCTTTAAGACTGAATAATATTCTGTTGTTACTTATACCAAACCTTCTTTATCCATTCAACTATCAAGGATACTTTCATTGTTTTGATATCTTGGTCACTGATGCTACAGTGAAGCTGGAAATATGAATATCTCTTTATCAAAATTATATAAAACTTATAAAATATGAGTTGAAATGTGAATAGAAAAAAATAAGTCCTTTGGTTTATTCCTTATCATAAAAATTCTGTAGGTGATGTTTATTTTGAATAATTGGATTTATTATTTTTATACATCAGCTGTGTTGTATTTAAATATCAAATATGATAATAGTGAATAAAGTGATATAAAATATTCTGCTGGTGCTCTTTGGTAGCAGGTCTTTAGCTTGGCTACTCTTAACAGCCAAAGGAATTTTGACAGTTAAGTAATCCCTTCACCACTTAAGTACAACAGGGTTTTATTATTAAGTACACTGCCTGGAAATGGTGCACTTTTTTCATGCACACTATAAACAGTTTTGTTAGATTCGTAATCCTGCTTGTCAGATCTGTTCACTGTTTGATATTAATCAGCAGGTTTATAAAAGGTGCAGTGCTGGACAGGAATGAACAGAAAATACATTATGAATAATGTGTCCATAAATCACTGAGAGTCATACATCTCTTCTCTGAGGTGTACAGAATATTTTGACATTTCGTGGGTGGTTTGATAGCTAGTTACTAATCCTGAAGTTTAATAGTGGAAGCTACTGTCTGTTCCACGAGTAGAACTGGCTATCCTAGTGCAGATTTATTAAGCATTCATGAGACTCTTTCTTTTTAATGTTTGTCTTTTTTTTTCTTTTTGTAGATTACTTTTAGAATTATAGAAAGAGTGAGTAGAAGGTGCAGAGATTTCCTATGAACCCCCCGCCCCCCAGATATGTTGGGGGAGGATTCTTGTTGGTTCTCAGCTGCTCAGCCCCCAATAATCACATAGACACTATGTTATTTAAATCACTGCTTGGCCCATTATTTGCTAATTCTTACATCTTAATTTAATCCATCTCCATTAGTCTGTACATCGCCATGGAGGTTATGGCCTACCAGCAAAGTTTCAGCCTGTCTGCCTTGGCTTCTTCTCCATGGCTTCTCTCTGACTCTGCCTCCTTTCTCCCAGCATTCAGTTTAGTTTCCCCGACTACCTAAGTTTTACCCTATCAACAGGCCAAGGCAGTTTTTCTATTAACTAATGGTATTCACGACATACAGTGGGGAATCCCATATCACAGGTATGTGCAGTAGCCTCAGTTATGAATATTCAGTGCCTGAATGGTGCATTCATTACAGATTATAAACTATACTCACATATCATTTTCACCATTGACCATAATTTACATTAGGGTTCTCTCTTAATGTTGTACATCCTATGGGTTTGGTAGATTTTATTTTATTTTTTCCATTTATTTATTTATTTATTTATTTATTAAAGATTTCTGTCTCTTCCCCATCGCCGCCTCCCCTTTCCCTCCCCCTCCCCCAGTCAAGTCCCCCTCTCTCGTCAGCCCAAAGAGCAATCAGGGTTCCCTGCCCTGTGGGAAGTCCAAGGACCACCCACCTCCATCCAGGTCTATTAAGGTGAGCATCCTCGAAACTGCCTAGTCTCCCACGAAACCAATAGGTACAGTAGGATCAAAAACCCATATAATTACATGTATCCTTCATTAGTTTATAGATGATATTTTCATTGCCCCAAAAAGTCTCTGTGCTATGCCCACTCATTCCCTCTGCCTTCTTATTCCAATGGGAAGCCAAAGATCTTTCCATGCTTTCGTAGTTTGCTTTTCCAGAATTTCATGAAATTTCAGATTGTCTTCTCGCCTCTAGTACTTCATATTTATTTTTCTCTTTGTCTTCTCATGACATTTTATGTAATTCCAAAACTCCTATGTTTGAGTGAAATCAGTTAATCCATTCATCTACTTGAGTATGTTTTGGTGACTTCAAGCTTTTGACAGTCATGAATAAAGCTTCTAGAAGCATCCATGTACACTCTTGCTATGTCTATGTAGAAACATTTTCAGTTCCTTTGGGTGGATACCATGAAGTGCAATGGTAGCTCACATAGAAATCATGTGTTGAGTTCTGCAAGGAACTGCCAAACTCTGTTCTAAAGCTGTTGTATCATTTGCCTTTGTACAGTGTTGGTGAGGGTTAATGTAATCTCACATCCTGTCAGCATTTGTTGTTGCTGGGGTTTGCGGCTATTGCTGTCATAGTGGATATAGAAAGGTATCTCTTTGCTGGTAATGCTTAGCCTTTAAAAATATGTGTTAGTTTACAATATCTGTAATAAAAATTCCATTATTACATCAGGAATTAAAGAATATAAAATCATGAGTAATAAGATCACATGTATTTTACCTTCTATCTTCTTTCTGTATTTTAGCAAATATTCAGTTGTTATTTTACCAGTACATAATCAGATGTTTTATCCATAAAAATAAGAATTGTTTCTCTAACTTGAAGAATTGAAAATGATTTGTAATTAATTTAACAATATTTTAGGAACTCCAGGGTTTGAATATGTATCCAAAGGACTATTATGAGGGACCATCAAATGAATGACATAGTATGTGAAACAGTAACATATGATAATGTGGTGTTATTCCTTTATGAACATAAAGGTTTTGCAACTAGATTTTCATCCCTCAAATATCTGGATTAGAGAAATGAATATATCTTGTCTAGAAGCTACTCAGCTTAAAAGGCAAGTTGACATAACCCAGCTGCTTTCCAGTCTCTCAGCCCTCACTCTGGTCACTTCTTTATGCTTTACAGTTTTAAGAAGCTGGCAGGTTTTGATACAGTTTCCATGTGTGCTAACTCCTGCAAACTGGACCTGAATATGATTTAATTCTGAATTGTTCCCTTGTTTTTATCCAGTCTCTCTCTTCTTCCTTATTTTCTAATTCTCAGTGCTTTACTTGTTGGATAGTTTCCCCACAGATATCACAGTGTGGTGTTGTTGGCCACATCACAGCCACTACTGGGAAGCAGTGTTGAACCTGGAAGGATAAGAAACAAGCAAGAGAAAAACTAAACAATTCTGTTTTCCCTAAAATGTGGTAGAAACTGTGTAATTATAAGTGAGTCTGTAGCAGGGATGAGTTTCTCTTAACACATTTTGTCTGTTTTGAGAGAGAGGTCTTCTATAGCTCAGGTTAGTCTTTAACTCATGACTTCCGCCTCTAGAGTGCTGTAATTAGGTGTGTCTTTCAATCCATTTAGCATCTGTAATAATCCATCAATTACAATCTCACTGCTATGAAGGAAATGTAACACTGGCGAACTCTACTTACTAGATATTTAACATTTCTTTTTTTAAAACTTTTTTTTTATTTCATTATTTACAAAAGTGGAAATAAGCCACAGGTATCTTAGAATCTGTTAGATATAGAGTTGCCCAAAGATGCAAACCTAGAGCTAGTGCTTGAGAAGCTGACATTGCAAGGCAGAGTATATTCTCATACTGCAGAGTCACCATGGTGCCATTGGGGTTAAAATTCCTGGCCTCTAGTCATGTGCCTACTATTAACAAAAATCCCACCTATCTCCCAAACTTGGTATATTTATTCCTGTATAATGTCATACTCTATGCTTTATTTGGTCCTTCTCAATGTATTTATTTATTGAGATAGGGTCTCACTGTATAGCCTGGCTGACTTGGAACCTTTTATGTAGACTAGGTTGACCTTGAACTCTCAAAGACGTTGAGAGTACCTATTTCTGCCTCCTAAGTGCTGGGACTAAGGGCCTGAGTCACCACTCCCATTTTTTGAAAATACGTATGATAAGACTGAACATGATAAGTCCTCATGGTAGACATCAATAAAGGAAGCTAAACTATGGAATGGGGAGAAAATGAGCAAAAAGAAAAAAAAAACCGATTCTTTTATTGAAGACTCTTATTACATAGTATGTGTAATGATAAAAAGGAGAATTAAGGAAGTAATAGGGTAATTACTATTCTTAGAGAACAAATGTTTATAGTTTTAATGTTAATTCTTTAATGTAAAAGTAAGCAAGATTGAAGGACATCTTTTATATGGTACATTGTGACATGAAACTTCTCTGGCATTTGATAGTTTACTTTGTCTTCAGCTTTTATTACATGTCTAGGATCAAGAATACTGTCAATATTATATAATCACTGGACATTTTTCCTCAAAGATTTAAAAAGTACATTGAAATATTATGTTGGGGGAAAACTCATTTTTTTTTAGGAGAAAACACAAACACAGAGAAACCACAGTCCTGTGTAGTGTTGGAATCTAATTAAGACTATTGAGGCAGCATTAAATTTAATGTATGATCATTTTTATATGTTCAATCACTAGAGCTACACAAGCTGTTTGTTCAAGTTGATCTTTGGTGACTGTCTCCCTACAGGCATTCCCCAGTGATTAACCTGGATATGCTTCCAGAGAAGCTAACACAAAAACATTCATGACGACTTGTGTTACAGTTGGGATCCTTCATAGTCAGACCCACCAGGCAATAAAGACAGACTTGTTAATGCTGTGGGAAAGTTCTCCCAGCTTACAAAGTATTAGGATTTAGGGACATCAAAGCTCATAGCCTTTGAAAAAGGAAACTAGTTCTGTATGGAAAAGAACAGGGCAAGTAACGGAGAGATAAAGAAAATGGGTTTACTGAGTTTCTGTGGAGACTTAGGGTCTTACTGATACAACACAGGAGTTGAAGAAAAGCTAAGTTAGAGACAGTCATGCTCTAAAGAAAGAGTAATTAGTGCTATCATCTGGACATCAGAGATTCCACATAATGTGAAAAGTTTCTGTGAAAACATCCACCACATCAAGTTATAGTTTATGTTCACTGAGTTTCCTGTGTTCTAGACAATGGGCTAAGGAACAAGGTGATTTTCATTTGGTTCTTACAACAGCCTCATGACTTTGCTATCTCCATTTTTCTTGAAAAAAAGAGAAGTAGAGGGACACAAAGTAAGAGTGACACGTTCAGTCTATGACCAGCTAAACATAGAACACAGAACACAAATGTTACCTAGATTGGGGAGATGGGTTATGCTTTTACAAGAACTTAAGAGGTTTTGGGCACATAGAGATTATGACCCTGCTTATATATACTGTCACAGAATGACACTAACCAATCTACTGTGATTTGTTTTTAAAGGAGAGACCTAAAGTTTTCTTATCGTGGGTCACTTTGTCCTGAGACTTTTTTTAAAAATAGAGTTCAAAGTTGTAGCCCTTTCAGATATGAAGCCTTCCTGCTTTAAAGACCGAGGATTTACTCTATCTTCTCTGTGACACGCATGCTTTGTAAGAAACTTTCTGTAAGCTTGTATTTAGAGTCTTCTGGATCTTGTTGGTCTCAAGGGACAGTGACTCAGCCTTGCTGTGAGATGGTTCAGGCAAAGGATGAAGCACAGATATCCATAGAAGGCCATGGCCAAACCAGCGAACTAACACACTGACCACAAGTGCAGCATGAGGGGGCGGGGGGGGGGAGTTACAAATTGATGCTCAACAGAATGAAATACATTCTCTCCTGTTTTTCAATCATTTCTTGCCTGTTTTAATTCCTCATATTCTTTCTGTCCTGTCTTGAGTAAGCCAGAAATGACAAGGTTTCTTCAGAATTACAGCTTTAAGTTATGAAGTAGCAAAACTGGAGATCAATGCAGGCAGTTTAGATGTGATCCCGCCATTCTTCATTCTGCATCTGTCTGTGCTCCTCACTGTCTATCACCTACTTTCCTTTCATACAATTCAGAACTTTCTGTCTTGCTGGTTTAGTGACTGGGAAGCTAGAACTTTCCCTTCAAAAAAGGTGAATTGAGAAATGTGCTTAGCTTATCTGTGAGCATATCTTTAATCCAGAGCTACATGTGGGTGGAGTTCTAGCTTACATTCAAAGGAAGAAAATTCATATGAATGAAATAAATCCAATGCTTGAGGACCCACGTCCATATATCATGGCCAGGTTCAAATATGTACAATTCAGTGTTTAACAAAAAGCATTTGTTTTATGACCATGAATCTGTAGGATTGCACACTTCAGTGGCAGCATGGAAAACTCCAAATCAGCTGGTTGGTTCATTTTCTGCTTCATAATCTAAAACTTAAAGGTGGTCTCCTTTGCTTTAAACATGTAGAAGGTCTAAGGCATTTTGCTGTAACCGAGTTACGCACCTTTCTTCTCAAGCTACTGTCTACATTATTGTCCCATGGTTTGACAGAGAATTCCTAGATGATGTCTTGCTGCCTCCAATTTTTGGATTGATGATTTCATTAAAAGCCATTCTCCTATCATCGTTTTGCTCTTTCTGCTTTAATGTGGTCAGTAGAGTTCATTAGATGTATGTGTTAATGGCATCAACTGGGCTCAGGTTTCAGTACAGCTGAACCTCTCTGTTGTTAATCACTTAGCTAACATATGTCAATATCATAGTACCTAATGACACTCTCCTTAGTGAGTTCCTTTATATTCCTGTGTCTGCCCCTCTGAAAGACCAGAAAAGCATCGATTATCACCAAGAAGAGGTTAGTATACGGCTGGCCTCCTCTCACTTGGTCAACAACTTTTTACTTGGTTCAGAACCTTTCAGTTTGCTCAGCCTTTTTTCAGTGATTTTTTTTTCCCCGCTCCTTCTCTCTCCCTCTGAAGTAAGTGCTGTTATCTCATGCGAAACTCTGGGGCTTGCAAGTCCAAGAGAGGAGAGGGGAGATTTTATTTCATTTTATTTTATTTTACATCTTTCTACTCCACAGTCACATCCGACATTTTTCATCTTGAAGTGGCATAGCTCCGAGTAATCTTTGTTTGCTCTTTAGCAGTATCATCACTCCCTGGGGGACACTGAGCACGTCCAAGACGGAGTGGGAAAATGTTGTAGATCTGTTCAGGATGTATATTACTCTTTGGAATTTTTGGGATACTGAGATAATTTTGATCTTCATATCTTATATTTGGTGTCCTTTGATATCTGAGAGTTTAATAAAAGTCATCATCTAATCTTTCTCTCATTCTCACTGTGTCCTCTTTTTAGTTTGATGTCACTGTAAAGAGAAAGATGAGGGCCTGATATTGAGGGGTTTCTGGCTTTGGGGTGTGTGGTGGGCACAGCAGAGTGTGATGACGGTAAAGAGTAATTCTGCTTCAAGGAGGACACTGCGCAATTTTTTAAACTTAATAGGATTAGTCATGGGAACTATTTTTAGCAGAAGTTCAACTTTATCCATGTATTTTAATGTGGGAAAATTGTGTCCTTTTCCCTCTGCTAATGTTTGATGTATTCCAGCCCTCCTGTGAGTGTGTTTGAGTATCTTAGGGGATCTGGAGTGGAGGAGAACTTCCTCTCGGATTCTCTCTGTTTTCTTTCGGGAAAATGACATTCCAAAGCTGTTTCACTTTCTGACAGGAAGTGGAGCCTTGCCAAAAATGATTAAAGTCCAAGAAAGCATAACAGCCCCAAAGCTGCCGCAGTTCTTTAGGAGCCCAAGTTTGACATTGTGTCAAACAAACATGAAATATTGTTTAATAAATTTGAATAATACAGAGATAGGGAAAAATCATTCTTGGCTTATAGCAGTAGCGCTTTGTATTGGGTATTTAAAAGACTATCTACTTTGAATAAATTGAAATTAATATGTGAAAAGTCTTATGTAAAGATATCCCAGCCTGTAACTTCCTCTGTTATATTAGTTATGTGTGAAGCAAATAACAACAACAACAAACTTGCTTGAATTCTATGTAAGTTTATAAATTTATATACAGTGTTTAGGGAAACAACTCTGGTAAGAAGATATACCCTTCTCACAGTAGATAATTTTTAAGAAAATATAAAATGTATTCAGTGAATTCATTAATAAATTTACTTCCACTAAAAGAATTTTACTAAAAAGGCCTATAAAATGATGCAAACTTAAGTTGATATCTGGAGAAATAAAGCACCAAAACTTTATGTAATTTTACTATTGATTTCTCTACCCAAGAAAACTATGCAACTCCTCAACAAATAAAGCTAAACAAACAAACAAAATCCCACAAGCTTCTCTTAATAATAAAAAAAAACCACTTCTTTAAAAAAATTTGGGGAAACAATTTTAAAATACTGGTTTTATAACATACCTAAAAACACAGTTATCATCCACAAACATAAAACAACTTGATTTTTACTCTTCCAGGTGTGTATTTGAAATGCGTGTTTCAATAAAAAGGATTCGGTGATTTCTGTACTCACAGACACTCAAAAAGGTCCCCCAATTCATGACCACTTTTTAGACATGTTAAATTGATTAGAGAAGTCATTCAGTGTCATTGGGTGCCATTTGTCACTTCATAAACAGCTACAGTGTGCTGCCTCCAAATGGAGAAGGACCGCCAAATAAATCACATCAAACGGTGGGAGTAGATGCTATCCTTTCATCTATAATTGGTACAGCCCTCTTCTGTCACATTTGCTCATTCTTATGATTCTAGTGTGGATTGACAGACAGGGAAAGGGCAGCATCTGTCAAAGGCATTCAGAGAGTGTGTGTTCGGGTGATGTACCTGCTAATAGATATCCATCATAATATTACATTAATGTCACCATGCATCAAACATACAACTTACCCATCTAGGTATCTGATGCTACACCCATAAGGATCTGTTCCCACGGGAAACAAGCTCTTAGCTTTGACAGGGAATTGATAGATGCCAAAGCAAAAACATGATTTACAGATACACGGGAAAGTAAATCTACACTGCGTGTACCGTTCCGGTGTGTGTAACTGTAAAGATATAAAGCATAATTTCAGACATCGTAATCAATATGTGCAATATATTTTTTGCTAATTTCAAAGTGCAATTCATTTTGAAGGAATTTTTTTCTTATGAAACTTAAAGTAGCCACTGTTACAATTAATGCTTGTTATTATGTCTTAGATTAAGACTTTAATGAAAATCTGCCTTCTTAGAGGTCAAAACTCTTTCACCCTGTAATATCTATGCGTTTGTGTACATATATGCATATATGTGCATACACAGGGGCTTATGTATATATTATGCGGTACAGTCACACCAACATTAAAAATTAACATAAATTAATGAAGACAATATACTTTCATAATGTCAAGTCTTTAAACAATGTAGACTCTGGGGAAATAGGAATGGCCTATGGTTGTTGCTAAAATGCCTCTAATGCACCGGGATCTATTCAGTGAAGATAATGACTGGATCCACCCGACTAACTGGGAACTCTTTTATTGCAGAAGCTTTGTCATATTTCCCTATTTGTCATGACTTTTGCATACACTATCACATCCTATTTGCATATAAGGGTCATTATTTTTATTCCCATTTTATAGACTAGGGAATGGAGATACCAAGAAGATAACACACACAATATTGCCCCTGAAAATTAAGAACCTATGCGAGCGAGGTTAGAATTGTTCGGATATGATTCAATTTGCCCTGTGTATCCTTACACAGATGTCTGAGAATTAAACACAGTAATGGTACTAGGAAAGCCATCAGTGGGTCAGGAAATGCACTGCCAACCCCACAATGCTGCATTTCTAGATGCTGGATGCAGAAATCGCATATCCGGAAAGCCTTGGACTACAGCGCTCTTCTCTTCACCCATGTCTGACCCCAGAGCCCTGTAGAAGGAAGGCAGGTAGGTGAGGGGCTGCTTGACAGAGAGCAAGAGAAACTGTGTTTGACCAACACTGAAATCTAATATTCTCTCCTTCTCTCACCCCTCCCTCCCTCCCTTTGTCCCTCCCTTTGTCCCTCCCTTTGTCCCTCCCTCCCTTCCTCCCTCCCTTTGACCATCCCTTCCTCCCTCCCTCCCTTCCTCCCTTCCTACCATCCTTCCTTTGTCTTCTATAAATAAAGTAAATTCTTGGAGAGAAATGTGGGGACCTGCTCAAAACTGGCAAATGGAAGCTCCAAGCAATGGCAAGAACTCTACAAATATTCTCCTTATTCTCCTGGGGGATATTATTTCCAACAAATGGCTGGATTCAACCAGAGACCTTGAAAGATGGGTAGCAGTAAAAATGAATGGCTGCAACCTTTTCTGAAAGACTTATTAATAGGAAGCAATGCTTGCTTTTCCTAATGGTTGTTTCATTTACATTTCATCTGACATATTTGTTTTGTGAAACCCAATTTTTAAAATATAATAAATCTCTTGTTCTTTATCTAGTGGATAGTTAAAAAGAAAAACCCAAATTAATTTGAAAATAAGTTTAGGTAAATAATCAGCACAAAGTGATTCTGGGTATTTCACCTAAGTTGAAGAAAATAGTAATAAAAAAAAAAAGGTCTCCTTTGATTACTAAACAGTACAGAATTGACCAGCAGCTTGCGTGGGATAGGGCTCACTGTCAGCAAATGTTGGGGAAAGGTCAATGGTTAATTAAATAATCCATCACCTCAGGATAGAGAGTAGTTCTCAACTTTGACAGTCAGTGACAGAAATATTCAAAGGTCAAAAACTGAGTTACAATATATTCCAGTTGTTATCCTCCATTATGAAGATGTGACTTGCTGCAAGAAGTAGAGGAGGAAAGAGCCACGTTTTTCCAGAAGCAGAGTTCCTATGAGATTTTGGATTATCTACTGAGTTGAGTGGTGAGATTATTTTGGAGCCATGGACGTTTTTAACATTTATACTCTTTGCAAATATTCACTTTGGACAGTAGATGTTTGGCTCAGCTCTTGAAAAGTGATGTGAGGAGGATACAGTTGAGTTGGAGTGGAATTTTCTTTCCTGAGCATTACTGACTCCGCAGCGTGGTGATTTCAGGCTGCTCTTTGCATTATGAGAGAACCTTGCAAACACAGAACTTCATACTGCTGTCTTTCCCCTTTCCTTACTGGTAACTCATATCAACGCAGGATGATTCTTCTATACACAAGTCCATCCACCAACTTGATGTATCTATTTGACGCAGTTTCCCTTTGTTAGGATCTTCATTATCATTTCCAGGAATTATTATTTAATTTTCTATTCTTTTTCTTTCTGACTCCGTTCTTTATTCCTTCTGCCTGCCTCACAATGCCATTATGCCATTGGTTCTTCCTGAGTGTTCAAATCTTGTGTATTGATGTTTCTTCCCACCCCCGTGTGTGTGTGTGTGCATGTGTGTGGTCCTGTGCATGTGTGTATTATATATTAAAAAGAGGTGCACCGAATAACTACTTTCCAGGAAGCCATACATTACATGCGATTAAAATAATTGACAACAATTGAAAGAAAACATGATCCTGTGCTTGGATCCTTCTTTTTACACGTGAGAAGGAAATTGATCACCAGTTGAGACCTCCACAGGTTTAGGGGTTTAGGAGAGAGAATGGTTGATTTGACTAGAAAAGCAAAGCTTCTTCTCACTGTCCCTTGAGAAGGCAGGCAAGGCAGGCTCAGCCAGTGATATTATATGGCCCTGTTACTCTGTGGGAACGCTCATTTATACGGCTTTGAAAGGAGGGGAATTTGACCCGTGAGTTTGCACTGCTGTATCCCCTTGCTGTCTGGGTGATCGTGGCTATTCCAAGCATGGTCAAGTGTTATATGATTATTTTATTTCTTACTGTAAAGCGCTTTGAGAGACTTTGTATGAGAGGCAATATAAAAATAAATTGAATTGAACTATGGCTTCACCTTCCCACGTTTTAGTGCAGAAACCTTTAGAGCAAAAAGTGCAACGCTATGATAAAGGACAAGATTAAGACTATGTCAGGAAAATGGCTAGCTCTAGAGATCCCAGGCTGAGAGAGAGAGGGGGAGAGAGAGAGAGAGAGGTTTTTACTGTGATTTGTGGTTATATATTTAAGTTCTTCTGTAATCCTAGAAAACAATAGTTGTATTTTTACAAAGTTTCTTATCTTGAGTCATAAGAAATTCAGAATCTATTTTAACTTCATGCATTTCTACACAAACAAGAGTTGTTAATTATACAAACATCTCATTTACAGGACATATTACTGTGCATTAAAAGTTGCCAGGTCAGTCTCTAAAGGGCAAAGATCAGCATCACATCATCTGACTTTCAGAATCCATAATTGTGATAATTTTTCTTTTAAAATAAAAATAATCTTGGCTCAGAGTAATAGGTTTTCCTTCTAGAAATATGATTTTGCATTTGGTGCCACTGCTTCAATACATTGTTTTAATAAATGACCCTTGGTTCACCAGAAGTGCTGTATTTCGACAATATCAGCCAACCTTTCCATTTGTTTGAAAAGGAAAAAAAAAAGGTGCCAAAATAGAGCTGCTCTCAGGAACATCTCGAGAATGTTTATGAAAACTGTGTTAGAGTTACATTTATTAGAGCTGAAGCACAGTTCTAATTTGTCATACAGAAGTCTAGGGAAGTGAGTAATATCTAAATGCCAGAGCTTCAGATTCGGAGTTAATGTAGATATGAAAATAGCAACGCAGACTGCAATTTGACAAAAGGAATAAGAAATTTGTTGTTATCTAGAAATGGTTGCTGGATATGCTTGCTGCCATGCCATAATGCTTCTCTTAAAAGCAAGCTCACAGAATGGAATTATGTCTGAACCCAGTCCTCCGACAATGGGATCCATTCTTTTTATTAGTCAATTATATGAATTAGTGGCTAGCTTTAGGGATGCTGCTCTCTGCTTCCTTTGCTCTTGTTGCTTGTAATATGGGGCCTTCCTTGTGCTCTCCGTGTCTTCCTGCATCAAAGCTCTCAGAGACTGTTTATGTGGGCATATCCACCCACAATAGGCCGCCTTTGTTTTTGCAAATGGGAGCCCTTTGTTAAATTATCAAAATACAGAAAACAAATTTTCATGTGCCGAGAATCTTGCTTATAAGACTGCAGAGAGGTCTTTCTTCTGTAGATTTGTTGTTTATTATTCCTTTTCATCTAAAGCTCTCAACAATATTTTTGCATAGTGAGTCAGATTATCCCAGGTATCCTGGGGATATTTGGGAATATTATTGTCTCTATGCAGTACATGATTCCTCTGGGGTTTGAGAAAATAATGATCCTTCAAAGGTGCTTATTATCTTAGGATGGTATAGAGACTCACAGTTACTCATTTCTGTGTTCCTTCTGCTTTGCGGAGCAAAATGCTGTATTTCAGAGGAAGGGAACCACCCCCTGACCCAGAATTAAGATAACAAATGTGTGCTCGCATACACATAAAATAAACACATACATATATGCAAAGCATTTCTTCTTTCAAATGGTCCAATTCTTAGACAATATGGTTTAAAGATAGAATTAACAAGAGAGCTCAGTGACAGAGCAAAACAGAGAGATGTGTTTTCCAATTAATGATAGCCTCTGATATCTCATTCTTACTTCCTTTCTTCATATGGTATTTATTTTCTTTTTAAACCATGACTCTGGATCGAACGTATTCATCAACAGATAAAGGTGCCACCTAGCACTCGCCATAGATAACCTTTTATCTTCTCTTTTCTCTCTGCTACATATGACTTCTATGTACCAGGATAAAACCGTCAACATTTGCTCAGGTATGATAGCATCCTGAGGCCTTTGAATCTACTTAGACTGATCTAAGACTAAACATCAGACACTTGCATCCTCGCTAAAGTATTAAGAATCTAATTATTTGCAGGTTCTTCCCCTTCCAAGTGGCAGGAATGAGCCTTGTTTCATCTTGTAACTAGGACATATGTAACATTCTATGCACACGGTGGTCATGACAATTAAGCAATGGGAAAAGCTTGACAATGGCCCTCAGATGCTCTGATTCTCCCTAAATGATTTTCTTCTTCACTATGAGCCAGGAACTCCTTGTCTTTGTGGTTTTCATTCTCCGAATTTTTTCTAATTCTTTTTTAAAAGTTTTTAAAACTCCCCTCCCTGCCTCTCTCCTCCCCTTCAACCCTCTTTCAAGGTCCCCATGCTTCCGATTCACTCAGGAGATCCTGTCTTTTTATACTTTCCATGTAGATTAGAGCCATGTATGTCTCTCTTAGTATCCTCATTGTAGTCTAGTTCCTCTGGGATTGTGAATTGTAGGCTGGTTTTCTTTGATTTATGTCTGAAAGCCACTTATGAATGAGTACATATGATGTTTGTCCATCTGGGTCTGGGTTACCTCAGTCAATGTGATGTTTTCTAGATCCTTTTGTTCTGTGCTTCCATACATATTAAATATCTTCTTATATCCTTTGTGATTCATGGGGAAAGTGGGAGCATTAGTTATATTTATATGACTACATACATATTTGGGTGGCATTGACCTGTGGTAACAATACTTGTTAAAATGGCATATCCTAGATTTCATATGTTCTAGACTATGTTCTTAGACAACATACGTTATTAGAGAAATGCCGTTGAAATTCATTCGATTCACTCTTTGTTCTTCCTCGACCATACTCAACCTGATTACTGTTTTCAGTTACTACCTTTGGACCAGGGTATGACGTTTAAGAATGCTGATGTGTTTGTTTCTGTGTAATTTTCTTACAGTATAATCCAAAGACACACTGGTATGTGCCAAGAAAGGCAACTCAGCTTGCTGAGTCTTCTAGCTTTTCAAGTCCTACACTAACTGCCCCATTTCTTAGGCTTATAGTTGATCTGCGCATTTCTCTAGTGATGCCATGAGCAGGCTCAGACAGCCTAATATGAGGCGCTTTACTACAGATGGTTTTCCTGATTTTAAATACAACAATTCTTACAACAAGGAAGAAAGCAGTGATTAAAATAGGTTACTTTAATAGTGTTACTTGCTAGATAATTGCACGCAATGTAACATGCGCATACTGACATATAAGATAAAGGACTTCTGACTCCTGAAGGTTGGTTGGCCCTTCAACAGAGTCCAAGGCTGGTTAAGACAAACCTATGCTCATTAACAAGACATGACATACTCCTAAAGATGCTATGCAGAGAGTCATGTGTTTTTCTATGTTATGTAAACTACATATTTGATATATACTGAAAACCTGGGAGTAGAAAAAACTGTTTGGAAAACAAACACAAAAATTGCTTCTTTTTGTCTAATTTTGTTTATTTATCTACACTCCTCTTTCCTCCCTCTGGGGCAGCTTGGTCTCCTAGAACGTGTGTAGGGAGCTTAACATTTGTATTGGCAGCTTAGTGTTCAGCACAGAAACCACATGCCACAAAGCACAGGGGAGAGGAGGAGAATCCTCATGATCCATCTTTAGATTGGGATCGCATGCCTCTACAGAAGCCTGCCTTGTAGCTAGTCATTTTAGGCTTAAATACTGGCCAGACTGCGTTTCCCCAAATTGCACTGACTTTCACTTTTGCCAATCAAACCCACAAGTTTAAAAATACTTGAAAGAAAAAACAGCACCGGATCCTTCCGGAAAGCCATTAGCCCTATATTCTGAAGCAAGGAGTAGTATTTTTTTTTTAACTGTGTAGATAGAGGTCACGTTCTCTTCTTGGGCCTTCCAAATTATCACGTATCTTAATGAAAACCAACTTAGTATACATTGGACCGTTGTCTTGTAGGCATCCAAATTCGAGTTCTATTGAGACAGATTGAATGGGTGCGCATGCTGCTTGATAGCAAGATTGCATTTCTTCATCTGAGGATGCTTATGCTTCAGGGAATATCAGCCTGTACCGTAGCCTTCAGGTTTTGACTGCTTAACTATAAAAGCTGACATTGTTGTGGCAGCTGCACTATGCAAGTGATGGTTCGAGGACAGCTGCTATCAGTGAGGTAGATTTATGACTTCCCTGTAAGGATAGGAAGATGTGCATATTTACTTTTAGTTTTACTACCGGTGTGCTATATTTTAATGACACAAGGTAAGATAACAGCAGAAGTTCCCTGACTCTGAAAATAAAAATACTTGCTACAAAAATCTGTCTTAAAGGGATATGAATTCCCTTTCTTTTTCTTCAGCAAGACAGTCCACTAAGGTAAAGATCCTATATTTTGTAAGTTCCTTGGGCTTAACTTTTGCATTTTGCACAAAGGCATTGGATGGGCTAGAAGGGAAGGCCAATGAAGGGGAGATGAGGAGGAGAGAAGAGAGAGGGCCATAGAGAATAAACTTAAAGATGTTCAAATACGTTGTAATCATGGGGGAACTTGCTTCACTGGAAACTTAACATTTAATGGCAGGGCTCTTGGAAGCACATGACACACTTTCTAATAGATTAAAAATAAGCAATAATAAACAACAGAAAACAAAAACAGAAAGGAAAAAGGTACCAGCTTGAACAAATGACCCAGTGAGAGGTGGTTAGAATTCAGAGCTCTTGGCAGCTTGCATCAGCTCTGATAAGCATTCAGATCTATTTGGTCTTGAGACAGAGTTGAAAATATCATGAAGACAGAGTTTTCCAGAAAAGTCCTGTTAGGTGGCTGTTTCACATGGGCTGAAAGTGCCGCTGAAAGCCTGTGGTATGTTTAGGGACATCATACTTGACATCAGGGAACACAGGGTGCTGGCTCAATGAGCTTTCAGTAGTATTCACTGCATTTTTTAGGACAGAAAAAAACTTACTCTTTTGTCGTTACCCAAAAGCCTGAGCTCTTGCATGAATTTGTAACCTCTTTCCAATTTGTTGTTCAGAGAGTGGTATGCTTAAAACGGTATTTTAATGATTTTTTATTTCTACACTAATAAACCTGTGAAATTAGCAAATAAGAGTATCTTACAGTGTACTATGTGGTTTAAGAAAACATGTTTTGATCTTTCAATTATCGAAGAAGATTTTTTGTAGCTCTGGAAATTTCATCACATACAGATTAGAAAAATAAATCCACAATTAAAAAGTTAGCAAGTAAACAGACCAAGGAATATACATGGAATTACAGAAAACAAAGACAGCTCTTTGTCATCCTTTTCCATTTCTGTGTAATCCCACAGCAACTTTGTTGCTATTTGAATATTATTTAACATTTTTAGTATTACATTTGTACTAGAGTATCACGGGAGAATTGTTTTCTGTCTTTCAGCTACAGGGAAGCCATCTTTACACTAAACTTTTCTCAAACTACAGTCCATGAAAATGTCATAACTGTATTTTTTTTAAAAAGCAAAGTCCACGTGTTTACATTTTTAATTAAATATATAATCTGTAGTACATGAATAAGTATTCCTTTCACAGTTGCCTAAAACTGACTAACACATAGGGTTTTATGAATTAAAATTCACCAGTTTTAGTGGATATAAAATAACTTATTTTGCTAATAGTTCTCAAACTATTTCATTACAAAGCTAAATCAGTCCACTCTTAAACCAAAAATGATGGGTATCCATCCTATAGTCTAGACTAAATTAAATTAGCTAGATTTTGTTGTTGGGGGTGTATTTACCTATATTAATGGTATTATTTCATTAATGAAGTAAGCTATTTTTATTGAAAAATATTTAATAATTATTTGAGGACCATCAAAGATGTTTCTCAGTGGCTGAAGACCTCTGCCAACAAATCTGATCTCCTGAGTTCAATCCAGGGACTTTCCCGATGTAAGGAAAGAGTTGACTCCTCCAAGTTTTGTCCTCTAACCTTGATATATGTGTCATGGCATGTGCTCATGTTAGTGTGCACACAGAAAGACACACACATAATAAGTAAATAAATGTAAAAAAATATTTTATAGAGAATGTAAAGCTTCAAGATGAGCTTTTCAACAGTACAGCCATCTTGATCTGCCTGTGTACCGCCCTCGGATACCATTCTGAAAAGTTTGGATATAAGCTTTCTATTTTTTCAGCTGTTCTCTAAAGAAATCTTCGGTACACGTGTGTACTAATAAGTGCTAATTTGTGGGGCTTGTTAATATGAAGGAAAACCTATAAAATGCAAAATTTTGCATATTTCTATATTATATTTTAGTAGCATTTTTTTAAATATAATTTTTTTATTGAAAAAAA
>NW_026067917.1:7928435-7931978 GCF_014885135.2 Alexandromys fortis | reverse complement strand
GTGCTCCAGTGTGGGTCTCTGTCTCTATCTCCATCCATCTCCAGATGAAGGTTCTATGGTGATATGCAAGATATTCATCAGTATGGCTATAGGATAGGGTCATTTCAGGTTCTCTGTCCTCAGCTGCCCCAGGAACTAACTGGTAGCATTTTGAAAACTGATAGCACTAAAAAAAAAAGAAATTTTTCTTTAAGTGATACAGACAAGAAAACTTCTGTTGTGATGAAATACCACTATTGGAATAAGACTAGAACTACATTTAAGGTATTTTTCGTCAGGCATTTAACTGTATTTTATTCTAAAATTGTTCCCATCAACAGATGAAAATTCATGACACCTTTGTGGCTATACTAAAATTTGTTTCAATTAGGGTTGGCAAAGACTCCTCGTTCATTTGCTGGCCGCCCAAACTCAAAATAATCACACAAAACTGTATTAATTAAAATACTGCACAGCCTATTAGCTCAGGCTTCTTATTAATTAACACATACATCTTAAATTAACCAATTCCTATTATCTTTTATTTTACCATGAGACTCATGGTGCACTGGTAAGGTTCTGGCCCATCTGTCTTCATTGGCAGCTACATGGTGTCTCCCTGACTCTGCCTACTTTCTCTTTACATCTCTGTTCCAATTTCCTGCCTGGCTTAACCCTGTTAAGTAAAAGCCTGATAGCAGCTTCTTTATTAACAAATGGCAAGAAAACATTCACAGCACACATAAAGGAATCCCACATCAAATTAGAATAATTTTGCAGTTATATATATATATAGTGTGTGTGTGTGTACAGACATGTGCATTCCATGGTATGTGTATGTAGAAAACTGCAGATAAACTTTAGGAATCAGTTCTTCTCTTCTACTGTATAAGTCAGTCATGAGGAATAGTCTCAGATCATCATCAGCCTTGGCAGGAAACTCCTTTATCTACTGGGTCATCTTGCCAGCCCTCAAAGATGAGCAATTTTAGATGGCAATTTCCTTTTCCATGTGTTCTTTTATAAAAATGTTACTTTCTCAAGATAAAGCACCTTATAGATTGATTGATTTCTGTAAATCCATGCTTTAATTTACTAGCTTTGATCATTTTTTATTGGGGTATTACCTGATCATTGACTATTAACAAGCAATTTGATTAAACTGATATTTAGCCAGTATTTAAAGGACTTTCCTGATGATCTCTATTAAACTGGGCAGGAAAAAAAATCTAGTGATTTAAAATTTACCAAGTACATTTTTAGTTCAGGTAAGTGTCCTCTGGCTCATGAAGAGGAATGACTGCCTGGAAATTGATTTCCCTTTGATATTTGGGTTGAGGAAGTAGTATTGAATAAAGTGGTATTTCATTGGGAAACCAAGATAGGTTGGTATTAGGAATTTGAACTCATGACAAAACATAATTCTTACATCAAGTTAATGATGGGTAGAGGTGAGAATAGTGAGTAAATAAGGATTAGAAAAACTATGTAACTAGTGAAGGTCATCATTGATAAGATGTGCCAGAATGTCTAGAAGCTGCCTAAAGATTCACTGATGTTAGGGAAATGTTTTTCAATAGAATAGAAATGAGCCACATATATTAGTCCCATATTCAGTCTTAAATTTTATAGTCCTATTCAATGAAGTAGAAGAAATTATATGGGATTAATTTAAACCATTTTGTTTAAAAATATAATAACAGTAATTTATAATATTTTTTACAAGGAATCTTTAAAATCCAGTGTGTATTTTCACTTTAGCCTCTTCTTAATTAGTCACATACCCAGTTCTCAATGTTGGTAGTGGCCACCATATTTGATAATTATCATTGAGTTCTTGAGATTTTCCAAAAACAGCACACACACAGAGTGTTTGATTGAGTAATGATCATTGCATCCCCAGAGGCCAGAGGTCCTGCAAAGCACAATCTCACTGTGTAGGTATTACCTGTCAGTTGTGAAGTGAAGGAGTGGTTTTAGAAAAGTAGTTGGAGTGGTCCAACGGAACATACTGTTTAGGAACTGAATACAGAGTTTCACAGAATTCCATGCTTGTACAAAATAGCAGAGAATGTACGCGTTTGCTGGTTGCTAAAGCTTAAGAGACCAGTTTACTTGCTTTGTAATGGTCTAATTCCATTCAATGAACATAGTTAGTCACATAGTTCATACTAGTTATTTAAGCCAGCTCAATTCCATAGCCTATGTCAACATGTATATAATACCAACAAAATACACACAGAGAAAGGACAAACATCCTAGCAAGGAAAAGAAAAACAATAAAAAGCCTATTTGGGTTGGTAATGTTGTTGTTTTGTTTTAAGACTGTGTCTTGTTGCCTTGAAAGGATCCTCCTGCCATAGACTCCTATGTAGTTAGTATTAAAAGCATACACCTCCATCTTGGGCTCTGTTACTGATTTTAGTTAAGATTAATTAAATGTCTATGCAAGAGTGACATTAGAATGTTCTCCTTATTCATCAGTATTGAATGGGTGTAAGGCATTAAAGTTAAGGAGGTACCTTCAAATGATAGACACTCTGGGGGCCTGAATGAGATTGGTCCTATAAGCTCATTTTTTAAAAATACCTGATTACCAGTTGGTAGAGCTATTAGGGAAGGGTTAGGGTGTGTGACCTTGTTTGAGGATGTGTGTTACTGGGTTATGTGGGAGTCCCCTCTGTATGCTGTGATTACTAATGATGAATAAAGAAAGATGGCTTGAGCTGCAGGGCAAAACAGAGGTAGATGAGGAAAACTAAACTAAATGGTGGAAGAAAGGAGGCAAAGTCAAGAGAAGTCATGTAGCCCCACCAGAGACAGATGCTGGTACTTTACCTGGTAAGCCACAGCCTTGTAGCAATATGCAGATGAATAGAAATGGGTTAAATTAAGATGCAAGAGTTAGCTCATAAGAAGCTAGAGCTAATGGACCAAGCAGTGATTTGATTAATATAATTTTTGTGTGATTATTTCAGGGCTGAGCAACCAGAAACAAAAAAGCAGCCTCTTACTACAAATTGGTGCTCTAATATGTGGTAGCTAAATCCACATAAAACCTGAGAGGGCTTGGAAAGATATTCTAGACACTAAAAGACAAAGTTTAGCTACATTATTTTTTTGGAAGGTAATAGCTCCGCTTGCTGATGGCATGCTACAACTCCTTTTAGAGAGGTCTTTCTGATTCAGTGGTAGCAGAAAAACAGCCTCATGGTTTTGAAACAGCAGCTTCCTGGGCCATTCTGCCAGCAAAAACTCTGGTTCTTTCAGATGAGAGACCCAGCTTTTAAAAGGCGATTCTGAAAAGAGTGCTGCAACTTGCTTAATGGCAACATAGACCCACTGTGTGCCTGAAAATGGGGTTGTGAGCATGGCTCCTGCTAAACAACCCTCTGCTCTGCCATGTTGGACTGGGTGGAGCCAAAAGGCAAAGCAGTCTTAGAAGTACTTAGCATTTTAAGAAGTGCTCCTGGACAGAAAAGAATTACAGGACAGATTCAGACATAAAAGAAATCTAAACAAGTCACAATGTATTTATAAAATATCTTGGGAGAGTGAAAAAAA
>NW_026067917.1:7892719-7925417 GCF_014885135.2 Alexandromys fortis | reverse complement strand
ATAATAATAATTCTTGCTTGATATCTGTTTTGTTATATGTAATTTTACTCTGTTAAAATTAAAACATTCCTTTTCATTTAGACAGAAAAGAGGAGGTGATTTGGGATTCCCCTTGGTATGCTGTGATTACCATTAATGAATAAAAAAAATTGTTTGCGCCTATTATAGCAGGGCAGAACAGTTGTAGGTGGAAAAAACTAAACTGAATGCTGGAAGAAAGAAGGTAGAGTCAAGAGAAGTCATGTAGCCCAACCAGAGACAGATGCTGGAACTTTACTTGGTAAGCCACAGCCTCATGGTGATACACAGATTAATAGGAATGGGTTTAATTAAGATGTAAGAGTCAGCCAATAAGAAGTTAGAGCTAATGGGCCAAGCAGTGATTTGATTAATACAGTTTCTGTGTGGTTATTTCAGGGCTGAGCAGCCAGAAATAAACTAGCAGCCTCTTACTACAACTGGGGACAGGATTTGAAGTTTTAAAGGAATCCGATTATATGGAGTGTCTTTCTCTATCTTACCTCATGCTTTTGGATCAAGAAGTAAGCTCTCAGCTCCTACTCCCATGCCATACCTGCCCATGTTCCCAGTCTGATGGTCATAGACTCTAACCCTCTGAAACTATAAGCCCAAAATAAACTCTTCTACAAGTTGTCTTGGCCATGATTTCTCATTGGAGCAATGAAAAAATAACTAAGAGGTGGCCATTACAATTATCTCCTATCTAAATAACTGGCCTGTCAAAAATCATTAGTGATTGTGAAGTTCTTCAGTTGGTCTGAAAACCAAGAGAAGTTGGAAGCTAAGCTGATGGAAGAAACAGTTATGTTAGAGAGGCTGATCATACCACAGGTGATATATTAATCATAGGAGCATTGTTTCTTCTCTGGACCTTATGGTCCCACAACCAGAGTTTTTTAAACATCTGGATAAAAAGCCAGCATCCATACTTCTTATAGCCACTGTAATTTTAGACATTTCCACATGGGAGTCATGTATAAATGAGGTAGCAAACTGTGGCTCTGAAGTTTTAAATCCCACATACCTTTTTTTTTTTGAAAAATGCTTTTAAGGTTGAGATGAGGCAAATTGTCATAAAAGGCACATTAAGAAGAGCATTGTGAACAGGGTGCTTAACTGACCCAGTGTTATCTTTCTTTGCCCTTTCTTATATGGATGAATAAAGACAGATAGTAGTTAATTGCTCTTTAGCTAGATCAAGGTCAGTCTTTTGTGCTGAAGTCTTAGAACTGGGTTAAACAGGAAGACTTTGCTTGTATCACTGTTCTTAACCTTGACTAGGGTCATTTCATGCAGTTTCCTAAATGTAGTTGCTCTTGACAGCCACCTGAAAAGTAATTTAAAGCATAGATTCCCAAGCTTGCTGCAAAAGATTTTGATTTGGTGGGCTTAAAGTGGAACCAAGAAATCTGAGTTATTTAAAAATGTTACAGATAAACCTAATGATGTCATTATCATTTATTATGTGCAGCTAAGCAAGAGACTAATTGGTGTAAAACTGATGCTAATGTTAGCAACCAGAAAATGTTGACATAATAAGATAAAAACAGTAGCTAATTGTTTCCCTTCTGACATCTAACTCATTAAATAGACATGCCTTGGCTGTGTCTTACCTGAGAAGGCATCAGTTTTGCTATCTCCTCTTTGGAACATTGACATCACTGACTACCAGATGTATCAAATACTATGAATACCTTAGTACTGTGAGGGCCTCTCTTTTGTTTAGGAATTTTGAGTACTTTTCTAGAAAATTAGTCCTCCTAGCAATTCTTTAGGATACTAAATATAACTCCTATTTCTAAAATTAGGAATCAGAAGCCATAGTAGTTAAATAATTCCATTAAAATTATTCAGCAGATGAAAATAATGGTACCTAAATTATGAGTCAAATCTCTGCAATTCCAAACAAGTATATTTCCTGAATATCCAAACTTCAGTAAATAAAATTACTAGCACAAGTTAGTCACACATAAACATAGCTCAACCCAAACTCAACTGCTTTTATATATATTTGTTTAAAGAAATGTGTCAGTTAGCTTTTATTACTATAACAAAACACTTGAATCTGGGTGACTTATTTACAAAGAAGTTGCTTTAGCTCATAGTTCTAGAGATACAAAGGAACCCATCTGGGATTGGCGGTCTTTTGAATAGGATCTGCGTTAGAGCAAGGCATGGCAGGTCAGGAGACATGAGACAAAGCTCATGACTCTATTTCTATTGACTTTAGAAGAGCTGAACGTATTCCTTTATGGGTTTTGCATCCTAGTGACTGCACCTAAACTTGATCTCCTCCCAATGAGTCACTTCTAAGGCGTTATTAGGTGAGCTAAGTTTGTAACAATTTACTACCTCCCCAAGTGTCCCTTGAGGGACACTCAAATGATACTCAAACCATAGAGGGGTGGGAGGGAGAAAGAGAGAGAGAGAAGGAAAGAAAGAAAGAAAGAAAGAAAGAAAGAAAGAAAGAAAGAAAGAAAGAAAGAGAGAGAAAGTTCTGGGTGGTAAATTCCTGTTGGGACTGAGAAACTCTTAAGCTTTATGTTCATAGGCTTCCCAACTTTGCAGTGACTTAGAAGAGCCTAGTAAATTCCTCTCTGATGACTATCTGACTCATTGAATAAGGTATTTCAAATGATCAGTGAGTCCTTAAGAAACAGTCATTTAAATCCTTAGACAAATTTGGAGTTGATCTGAGGATAGGAGGAGAGGGATTCCAAAGAATCACTATGTCTCCAAATATTTAACACAATCACAATAGAAATCAATAACAATGACATCAAAACCAGAAATATTCTAGGAATGACGATCAGGAGCTTTGGTACCTTTGTTTCCTGTGGTCTTTCTGGATATTGTGAGTCTGTTAAGGGCAGATTTCATTTGTGGACTTAAGGTACATCAAATGACATTCCCCAAGACTGTCAGAATGTGAGAGCTTCTGACCATCACCATCTGTGGGCTCAAAGTCTGACATCTGGATGTTTCTTTGTAGGTGTTTGTGGGAAGAAGGAAGCAACAGGATGAAAAGATTAGAAATAGGGAAGTGAGCTGTGATTATTGTTTCTAACCAAATTCTTTGCTCAGTTAAAAGGAGTTGTTTATGCCTGGCTTCTATCACTTAGCATAGTGGTTCTTATCCTTCCTAATGTTGCAACCCTATAATAAATACAGTTTCCCACATTTTGGTGACTTTCAACTATAAAATTATTTTGTTGCTACTTTATGCTACTTTAACTAATTTTTCTAGTGTTATGACTCAATCATAAAATAAATAACAGATGTACAGGCTATCTGACATGTGACTACCCTCAAAGGGGCCAGAGCCCACTGCTTGAGGACTAAATTTAGTAGCTCATGTTTCTAATCTCTGGTCCCTCAAAGAAGTACTCCGGTGAATTAAGGTCTGTGGAAATTAAGGACTATCATGAAAATACTTTTCACAATAAGAAGTGAGAAAGAAAATATATCTTCTACTCTGATTTTTGGTCATAAGATAAGGGAAAAAAATCCCCAAAGGGAGAGGTGAGTAGTAAGGGAGTGCTAACTTTGCAGCTCAGCACAGCATTCTTGTTCAACAGGGCACAAATGGAAAAATAAGCACCAGCAGTGCACAGGGTACACTTGGAAAGATTTAAAAAATGCATGCATTATCAAATAGGGTAGCTTAGAGCATGCTGCCAAACCAACAGCCCAATAATGCTATGTTCCCACTGTACCATAGTGGAAAGTTAGCAATTTTATAAAGATAAGTGGTTTGAAATGGGATTTTATTTTTTTTACATGTTTGGAATTATTACTTGCTTTGACCCACTCCCCACATTATTCAAAGAATAAGCATAATGGATAATGATGATTTACATCACAGTTTATTTTAAAGAAGTGGGATCTGATACACTTTACACCACTCAAACTATATTTCTTTTCGTTTAGCTATAAAATTGCTTAAAAGAGATTTATAAATTCATAAACACATAAAATCACTTCCTCAACCAAGAGTACAACTATGCCACACTGCTCCCAAGAGTTGGAGTCATGCTTAAAAGAGCAGCCCTTGATTTATAATTTTTAATTATATGTATTGCTGGACACAAGTGTTGCAGTGTCATGGGTTTAAAATATATCCCTTTTTATTTTGTTGAATCATCTGACAGCCTTATTCAATCTTCATTCTGTTGATTAAAAGGTAGTGTCCAAAAGAATCTATGAAAGTGATGCCAGGTGCCTATTAACACAAACTCTCCTGTAGCTGGTGTTTGTCAAGACTGCAGATTATTCTAGAAATGAGGCATCTTAAGGGGATGTTAATGGATTTTGTCTTTTATGAAAGGGAAACAACATGAGTGATGGTTGGATAATATTATATTATTGAGAAGACCAATATATTGTTTGTATTTTGTGATAATTAAATGATGGGACAATAAATTTCCAGTGCTGTTCTTCACAAATAGATATGTAGCAGATAGCTGTAGGGCTTTATATTTTACTGCTATTCTTGACAGCCTAAGAAGTGTTCATCTTGCAACATCTTGTTCCATTTTGTTACAGTGAAGGATTCCATGTAACACACACAGAACTCAGACCATGCACAATGGCTGCGTTTATCAGGGACCTTAAACAGCTAGAGGTTGGCAACACCAAAGGATAGCTGTTGTCATTGTCATTTAGAATTCCTGTATTAAATTGAAGATTTGAACAGGTTAATGGATGTAAAAAATATTTATTCTAATAGTATGAGTAAATTTGAGATATTCTTAAACTGGTAATGTTTATAAGTTTGAGTAGTATTCTTCCCAATGACACTTTGAATTTATATATACACATATGCACAAGAGATGTGAAGAAAATATTTTATTTTCACTGTTACTTTAATTATTGTTTGGCCTTGTACATTTAAAAATTCACTTTGAAATTGCAGATTTCTTTTAGTCTTGTTGAAGTTTGTTACAAAACTCCAGACCATTAGACTGTCTTGTCAAAATACAGTAATTGGATAAATAAATTTTAGTTTTCCTCTTGGAGTACAACCAGAACAGTGGCTTTAATTTCCCAATTCACAAAATTCTTGAGTTCTTTCTGACTGAATGGTCCTTAGGAAAAAAACCACATCTCATAGTGGTGAGAGATGTGTTTTTCTTGAATAGTTAGGCTGGTCAACTGGAATTCCTCTAGAGCTTACCTTGTGACAGTCACAGACAGGAAAGCTGATTCTGCTTCCTGAAGATTCAAAAACTTAGGTGGAGTCCAGGAATCCTGCAAAGGGGGAGGAGAAAGGAGTGTAAGAACCAGAGGGGTCAAAGGCACAGTGGAAAGGCTCACACAACTAACTAATCTGGACTCATAGGGAATGAACAAGTGAGCCAGCATGGGACTGACCTAGGTTCTCTGAGTATATGTTACAGCTGTGTAGCTTGGTCCTCCTATGGGACTCTTAAGAGTGGGAACAGGGGTTGTCTCTGACTCTTCCTGGTTTTGGAAACGTTCTTCCTCATGCTGAGTTTCCTTGCTCAGTCTTAGTTTATGGAGAAGCGCTTAGTCTTATTGAAACTTGATTTGTCATGTTTTACTGATACTCACAGGAGACCTGCCTGCCCTTTCCTGATTGGAGACAGAAGAGGAGGGACTTAGAGTGGGGCTTGGGGACAGGAATGGGAAAGAGGGACTGAGAGGGGAGGATGGGAGGTGGCTGTGGCAGGGATGTAAGATAAATAGATGATTTAAAAAAAAGAATCTAAGGCTTAGTACCTTTGCTGAGAATCCTGATTATATCTTTGTATATATATTGATTCTTGATTCCAGACATTATCAACTTTCGTTAAAGTTTTTAAAGCCATTTATAATAATGCACTCTTTTCCCTAGTCAAATTCAGTTTCTCTATTTATTTGAAAGCTACTGTTTTTAGTGCATTTTAAAATTAATGGTTAGTATACTTTTATTTTTTTTAATTTAAATATTTATTTATTATTTTTATTTTAAAAATCATGTGTGTGCGTGCACACATGCACACATGTGGGTGTGTATGAATATGTGTATGAATGAACTTCATGCAAGTACAGTTATTATGAATACCAGAAGAAGGTGATGGATTCCCTTGGAGTTTTAGTCATAGGTGGTTGTGAGCTGTGTTATATAAGTGTTGGGAACCAAACTCAATTCGTCTGCAAGAGCAGTATGTGCTCTTAACTGCTGAGCCATCTTTCCAAGCCCCAAACTTAAAAAAGAAAAGCATGAATGTAATTGTAGTACATAGATGAAAATTAAATTCAGTATAGTGTAACTATCACAGGAGACAGCAGTTTCTATCACTAGTAATGTCAACAAAGAAAAACAAAAGGGTGACTGCTCAGTATCAGTAAGAAACAGCTTTACGTGTAGGTAAATTTAACACATCTTTGGCAAGAATTAGGTGTTATCTAGCTGTTTTGGATGAACTTGGCAATTTGACGTCTTCAATTTTATTTTGCTCAGTAGAATTCTTACTTGTTGTGTGATATCCTGTCTCATCTAATTTGAATAGGTATAACTTATTTTGATGTTTGTTGTTTTGCCTTTGGTTTCTTATTAAGGAGCCGGTGAAAGAACCCAGGGCCTTGCCCCAGCCGGATGAACACTCTGCTACTCAGCAGCAGTCCCAATGCCAGATATATATGACTTAAATGTAACTGATTGTACATAATTTTGTCTTGCAGGCCGGAAATGATTATGCTCAGTCATGGTAACTTGCAAAGCATAATCATAACATTAATACTTGATTAACATGCTTAGCGTGTTCTAAATAATTCAAATAAAGAGACTTAAAATCAGTTTTGAAAATTGAGTATTTTAGTTATAGCAATCACAAACTCAAATGTTTTGTTAAAAAAACACACTACCATGCCTGAAACCATGTATGCAGGCTTAATCTATTGTAAGGTACAATTCAGGAAAATTAGTTTGATACATTAGGAGTCTCCTGCTCCTTCCCTGTTTCTTTAGTTATGACTCTATTGGAATAAAAATGATCACACTGAGCAGATATGACTTTGAGCTAGAACACAGGGAAGTCTCATGTTTTCAGTACTTTGAATGAAAGTAGAAAGGTCTAGTCTCCAAACTCACCAGAAGCACATCATTATAAGCATGTGCTGTGCTTACCTTGCACTGAAATAACACAAGTCATTAGGATTGACTTCAGAGAAATAAGATGGCCCTAGAAACCCAAATGATGGTCTATTACTATGGAGTTTCTTCCAGATGTTAAGCTAAACTCTTCTGCAAGTGTAAGAGGATAAGAACTGTCCACACTGACAAAGAAGTGATGTGGTGCAGTTATTTCAGGCTTCATTTGACTCAGGAATTTAAGCTATGTTCTTTCCTAACAGCCTAGTAGGTCATAATACTATAAAATAACTGATCATTTTTACATTTTGAGGTCATGTTTGGCTTCATTTTGTAGCAACCTGGCCACCTCTACCCCAGTCTCATTGTTTCAGAGATCTGTGCTCAGTGAAAATAGTGCCTTCATTTTCTGAAAGTGATTATGGGTTCCCTAAACCAAGATTCACTCTGATCAGACAAACTTCAAGTACGAGTTCATCTCTGAACCAATATTTTTGTTGTAGGATGAGTGATGATTGTTTTAATAGTGACCAACACGAAGACCATAGTTCAGACCAAACCGTACACTGTCTATCCAGGCATTGCTGAAAGCTAACTCAAGATACTTTCAGAACATTTGTAATAAAAGCTTATAAAGAATTTTCTATAGAAACAGCCCCACTGTTTAACTTACTAGCACTTTAAATATTGGATACACACAGATACACACACACACACACACAATATAATATATACCAATCTGGATTCTTGCCAAATATCAGTGAATATTGTGAAAGAGGGGTAAGAAGGAAAGTAAGAGTTGGTGTTGTCAAGCCCTAAGACTCTTTGGTCTTTATAGTTTGTGAGATTTAATCTTTTAATCACACAAATCACATTTGACTTTATATAATGCCATATCATAAAATAAACTGAATTAAATACAGACATGTACTTTCTTAAACGTGCATTGCACTTTTATTCTCTGTATTTCTTATTAGAATACATTTTTTTTGCTAGCATAGAGACTCTTCAACATACTTAATTCTCAGTAAGCCCTGAGTAATAACACTGCTTAGGAAGCCCTGGTTCCTCTAAGGTGCCCACTTGCCCCCTTCTGTTTTTTTCTGGTAATGGAGGAATGCAGCTGCTCAGGCTGAGGTGAGTCCTTGCATGTTAACTTTCCTGTTTTGTTTTTTTCCAGCACCCTTCTACTTATCCTTTCTTTCTCTCAGGAGTAGGCAAGTTTTACCCTTTGCAAAATGAATTCCTCTCTTCAGTTTGTTTTCTCTTTATGGCATGTATAGTCTGAAAATTGAGTCCAGTCTCTGATCTACCTTCCTAGCCTAACTAGTGTATGAAGGATCACATTTCTTAAAGAAGAAAAAAAAATAGTTGCATAAGATACTAATTGATATTAAGGCATGATGGTCAATAAAATTAAGACATTAATAGTACAAGATTCACAATGGAAAGCACAGGGTAACTGGCAGCTTGCTTTGAAGTGGTTAATAAGACAGTTAAAGAACCTATTTCTTTTGAGCAGGCCCAATTATACGTTACATAGTCCATACCATGTAAAGAAGAAAATCAGGAAGTTTGCACTGTTTGTCTCTGCAATGAAAAGTAGTTAGATATTTATGTCAGTTAGTGGAGGTATGTGAGTAAAGATACATTGTAATAATAGCTCAATTTCAGTAGCTTGGGTGATTTTTCCTATTGCTCATGCTGAGGATAAATTACAACATGTATGGAGGTTCTGCTTTGCATATTTCTCACACCGATATCCAGGCTAAGGGACATTTGTTCTCTGGACCACTGGTGATGGAGACAGAATGAGGGTGTATAGAAAGGCATGTGTCTGCTTTTTCCCATTGTCACTGCTATGCAGTCTACAGTTCATAGTCAAGTCCAAGGTAACACAGAGTCTCACAACCTACTTAGAAAGAACAAGGAAATAGTTAATGGATGAAAACAACTCCCATCTTAATGAGTAAACATTGAACAAATTCATTGTCAAAAATAGACTAAAATAAGTTTTAACCTTAAGAAACCACACATAAGTAAAATACAGAAGGAAAATTTAATGTAAATATTGGTTCTGTCTATCTCAAAATTATACATACATATGCACCCACAAATGCATACACATACTCACACATACACACATATACAGGCACATATACACAGACATACACAGACACAGGTACTAACTTGTACTCATACACATACACAGAGACATACACATAAACATGTACACACAAGAAAATACACACAGACATGCACATAGACGTAAACACATGGACACACTCAATTTCTATATCAAAGCTTCTGGAGTACCATCCTGTCTCCAAAAATGGCAAATCTCAGCAGCCCTTTTGTTCTCTACCCTCCTACACAAATATAAAACAATGCCAAATTAAGCTGCTACAGCTTTCAAATTTTGTCTGAGGAGCTAAAGCAATGGACAAGTGGCTCCAATATTTCGGAATAGCAGCAGGTTCCCACTTAGCCTCCTGTCATAATGCATGATAGATATTTGAAGGGTTTCCAGTGAATTGGGTGCTGGAGGCATAGACAAAATTTTGACTTCACTTTCGCCTTCTAAGTCTAGTGAAAATAAGGAAGATATTAGACCTAGATATTGGAGTTTTATCAGAAATGGAGGCTGGCATCTTTCTAGTGATGAAATCTTTTTGAATAGGGCCTTCTGTTTTTATTAGTCTTACACAGTAGGGCAGCAGAGTAGAGAAGAGCCACATACATCTTACATGGTTTGTTTGGAGTTGTATACACATGGGAGGTGTTCTATTCTCTTGAAATAGGAACAAGCTAGAACATTAGCAGCATGGGATAAGGGGAGGCTGCAGCAGCAAGCCAGCCTTTTCATCAGGGGCTTTCATGACAGGAACGTGTGAATGCTCTTTGCATCCCATGGAAGCTTCAGAGGCCTTCTATGTCATGGGAACGGCACCCCTAAGAATCTGTTGGGCAGACAGCCAAAGGAAGGAGATGAGAGAAAGGAGAGGTCAGCCATATAGTGCATCATCCATCCACAAAAACCTCAGAGACTTGGGGGCTCAGAAAAGCCCATAAAATGATCAGATTTGGATGCCTGCCACACAGCCCTTCACCAATGTTGACACCCAAGGGAAATCCAGAAATAGCAGAGAGAAAGGCAGAAAGGGCAAAAGCAAGCACAAGCAGATCAAACCATGTCCCCTTCTCATCATGGGATCCAAGAGACAAGCCAAGGTACTCTACTGTAGATATTAATTTAATGCTTAGGTCTAGATTAGATGTTAAATAGGAAAGGAATCAGACGCTTGTAGGAATTCTTTTCAAAGGAAAAGGAAAGAAAAATTTATAGGTTGGTTAGGTGGAGCAATTAATGGAAAAGCTTTAGAATTTTCCCATAGAGACGTTTTCTGTACACATCTTTCTTTTTCTTTTTTCAGTATTTCTCCTATAGTATTTGAAGAACACGATTCTATATAGAATGACTGAACTTTCCTGGGCCTGACATCAATGCGGGTTGGAGCTGGCCTACAAGAGAAGGAGCTCAGCCAAGGTAACCTTGCTTATCATGATCCTAAGTCAAACTCTTAGAGATCAATAAAGTTGAAGTGTTAATCCAAGATAAGAGATAAGAACAGGGCAACAGGATGAGAAACGGGAAAATCAACTCTGGCAAATGTTTCAAAGAGAAGGTGGGAGGAAGCAGGGAGAGATATCTCTGGACACTAGAGTGCTGTATGTTCATTTTACTCCGATCCCCACATCTGTAACGTTTAAGGCTGTTGAACCATCTTTAATGGCACCTAGCTAATAATCCTGCACTTATCAGTCCACTTGTAGTACCTCAGACCACGCCCTAATGGGCCGGTACCCAAAAGGCTATTGTCTGAATGAATTCCCACAACACCACCCCCTTTTTCTTTTTTCACCATGGAAATTTTATTCATTTTTCCACAAATTACTTTATACCTTCTTTCGGTGCCCCTCATGGGATGGTACCTCCCTGCCACCAGTGTCTGGTCACAAAGTTGATATTTTATGCTGACATATTATTGTTCCCCTTTGTGTCCACTAATTTATGTTAAAAAAGAGTGATGGTAGCATTTTTTTAATACACAGGAAGTATTTAGAAAGTATTTGCTGGGCGGATATGGTTGCGAAAATAAATTTACAACTTAGATAATTTTAAGCATTACTTTTTAAGTTGCACAGGAAGTTGCAGAGGGCATCTACATCAATAAGTTATTCATTAAGCAATTTAATTTACATATTGATATAATAAGTGGTATGGCAAATAAGTGACATAAATAATTCTCAATTCTCTGACAGCAACTAATTTTGCAAGTTCCAGAAATGAATTGATTAGCAACACATGTAGATTTTTGTGAATGATGTAAAGAACATAACAGAATAGTAGAATAATATCAAGGCCTAACAATCAAGAAGAGATCAGAAGTTGTGGAGTAAGTTTTTAATGACAGTTGTTCTTCTCCATGATTTAGTCTGTTTTTGCTGGGAAGTGTTGACTTTAGACCAGTTACTTTCACAGGATGCTTTTCCTCCTCTCTTCCTCCTGACTTTCCCTTGCCTTTAGCCCCCCCCCTTTTTCTGCTTTCTTCTCCTCCTATTTTGTAAAACTAGAGGACTGAAGTACACACGTGAGTTTCCATTCTACCTAATAGTAAACCTTTTCCTGCAAGTTCTCACGTCCTTGTACAGAATTGGATTATAAAAACAAAAACATTCAGTGCATGTGTGGGAGGTGGGCTGTGGGTCTCAGGGTCAACATCCAATATCTTTTCTTTTTTTTTTATTGAAAAAAAAATTTTCGCCTCCTCCCAGCCTCCCATTTCCCTCCCCCTCCTCCCACTCCTCTCTCCCTCCCCCACTCCTCTCCCCCTCCCTCACCAGTCTGAAGAGCAGTCAGGGTTTCCTGCCCTGTGGAAAGTCCAAAGTCCTCCCCCCTCCATCCTTGTCTAGGAAGGTGAACATCCAAACTGGCTAGGCTCCCACAAAGCCAGAACATAAAGTAGGTTCAAAACCCAGTGCCATTGTCCTTGGCTTCTCATCATCCCTCATTGTTTGCCATATTCAGAGAGTCCGGTTTTATCCTATGCTTTTTCAGTCTCAGTCCAGCTGGCCTTGGTGAGCTCCCAATAGATCAGCCCCACTGTCTCTGTGGGTGGGTGCACCCCTTGTGGTCCTGACTTCTTTGCTCATGTTCTCCCTCCTTCTGCTCCTCTTTGGGACTTTGGGAGCTCAGTCCGGTGCTCCAGTGTGGGTCTCTGTCTCTATCTCCATCCATCTCCAGATGAAGGTTCTATGGTGATATGCAAGATATTCATCAGTGTGGCTATAGGATAGGGTCATTTCAGGTTCCCTATCCTCAGCTGCCCCAGGAAGTAACTGGGACATCCCCCTGGGCACCTGGAAGCTCCTCTAGGTCCAAGTCTCTTGCCAACCCTAAGATGCCTCCCTTAATTAAGATGTGTGCTTCCCTGCTCCCCTATCCAACCTTCCTTTATCCCAATCATCCCGTTTCCCCAAGTTCCCCCCATTCTCCCCTTCTCACTTTTCTCTCCCCATCTCCCCTTACCCCCTCCCACCCCACCCCCAAGATCTTTTCAAATTGCTTATTTTTGAGACAGTCTCATTGTACCTGGGGCTCATCGATTTGGCCAGTCTGGCTGGCCAATGAGCTACAAAGAGCCACCCATTTCGTCCCCCTTGGGGATTGAAGGTGTATACTTTGTCTGGCTTTTTGTTAGTATTGCATCTGAACTTGGGTCCTCACACACAAGCTGTAGACACTTTACTAAGGCCAGTCACCAGATTCTATATTTTGCAATGAAATGTTCATTACTTACAGAAGGCTAAATTCAATGGATGTTCCTAGTTTAAAAATCAAGAACAAAAATAAGAAAATAAAGACATTTTGCTAAAGGCAGAAACAGTCGCGGGTAGGAAAAGTACAGATTGGGGTCCACTTGCCATCTTGCGTGAAAGGGTACCCTGATACTGATTCAGATCTGATGATTCATTATTATGCACTTGGCTTTTTCTTAACCATTTATTTATACAATGGTGTAAGTTCAGGTACTTGGTACTTTAATATGAGAACATGTCTTATGAATATTCTTTCACATTTAGGGATTAAACTAAGGCATAAGAAAACAGCAAGCACCTTCCTTGGGCAGATATCTAGAATAGGAGTGTACTACCAAGTCCCTGAAGTTTATACTTTGAAAATATTGTAGTAATATCCTAGCTTACACAGAAGGATCTTTATTGAAAAGACAGTTAGTATACAGGTCTTCTATGTTATAAAATGTTTATTATCTTATAAAACTTCTTTGGCCTTCTAACAGAGCAAAACATGAGAAAAGTGGGATTTGAAAAGATTTTTTTTTATGCATTCACTTGTTCTGGCTCTCAGGATTGAGAAGCTCAGTATCTGCAGAAAAGGAGACAAGGGACACCAAGGCTTTCCTCCAAAACTATTATTTGAAAAATCCTGTTTTGTTTGACTACCACCAAAGACCATGCTTCTTTCCGCACATTCTTTTTGAAGTAGGACATACCCCAGCTTTATGAAAGTCAGCACAGAAGAACAGCTCTTGTTCTCAAGCCAATTGGAGGAGGGCAATGCTCAAGTCATCACAAATATTTTTATAAACAGAACAGTGACATTGGCAACATCATTTGATCTTTGTGCCAAGGGTGAAATTAATGTCATATGCTCACCCCAATGGCTCACTGAAAACAAGCTTTTGCAAAACACTCTTGAAAGTGGTGGTGTCCGCTCCCACTTCCATTTTACCTTTTGTTAAGTCAGACTTTCCTTCAAATGCCACTGGCTCCTGTGGGGTAAGGGATTGCAGAATAAGTCAGGCAATTTAAATCATTATTTCAATTTGGAGAAATTTGGCTCTTTGAAGAACAGAGAGGGGCAAACAATAGAAAGCCTCTAAAGTTATAAATATTTACAGGACACAAAGCAGCCCCTCTTCTTCCCCCACGTTCCGTGATCAAAAAAGGTGTTATAGAGTCCTGAAAAATGTATTGAGATGTGGGGTCCTTGGAGGTTGGCCAGGTTCAACTGTGGCAAGTTCCTACTGTTCTCAGTCTGGATTACCCGGCATTTAACATGCTGCTCATAAAAGTTCTCTGCTTCCCTTTATTGCTCTGTTATGGAGAAGCCTCCAGTGAACATCATGTTGCCCATCTTCACCTTCAGCTTGGAATAATACCAGCCCTCCCTTAGGTAAATAAAAGACTAGTGTGCATTTAAGTTGGATCTACATTGTTTGTGTACCCAAGTTTTCTAGGTTGTGTTCTCTCCCTGGCCAGGCAAAAGCAAATTCTCGGGAGAAACTGTGCATACTTACAATGGAGAAAGCACAAGAGAGGTGCTTGTGTGGTGTGCAGGGGCTTCCAAAGGGAGCTGATTAATTGCAGAGTGTGGTGTAAGAGCTGGTCCTGATCAACAAGTAAAGCTTGAAGACTGTCACTTCCAACTTAGGCCCATCCTCTCTGAGGCACTTTGGTTATCGGTTTGCAAACCCGTTTCCCCTGCAGGTGAAAAACAGCTGCATCGTGTTCAGCCTGTGGTAGCTATCAATTGAATTGTGCAACAACTGGCACCACATTTTGCCTGCACTGCACATTAAAATGAAATGATCACTTCCCTTTCGGAGGCAGTGCATCCTATCATTCTACAGTGGAAAGAAAGATACTGGTGTCATGAATTCTGTCATTTTAAAATTTTTAAGGCAAGATGCCATTGGAAAAATCTTTCCCAACAACCCCTCGGCTGTCACTCACATCCGGGACTGATAAGCACACTTCTTCTGCATGGCTCTTCTTACACTTTGGCAGGGTTGAGGAAGCTAGTGGTGGAGCTGGAGGGATTCGGTGGAGGTTTAGGGGAGTTTCTTCTGAAGTCTCTCTGAATTAGCAGCTAATGGGGACCTTGCTTTGATAGTATTGTAATAATTAAATGCAGCTGGATGAAAATCAGCCTCCAAAGGAACTCGTTTGTTTGTCATTACTCCTGATTTGGTTAGCAGATGTTTTCAGAGTACTGTAGTAGCCGGCTTAATGCGTGTCTGTGCACGGTAAAGCAGGTAAACGTTGATGAATAAACCAGCAAGTACACGCCTCCATTTCTTTTCTGAAGTTTTGCTTCTGTAACTCTTAGATAGCACATATGTCAAATCCGGAACACGCAGGGATAAACACTCGGTTTCTTTTTATATATGTCAGGCCAGCTGAAATGGAGGTGTCAGTCGGCGGTGAGCTGGCTTGTCAAATGTTCATCTTGAAAGCTGCAGCAGCAGCATCGTGTGTTAGTAGGCTAGTGGCAAAGATAAACACATATGGCGTATACGTACCCGGCTCCAGAGCGACAGCCCCGAAAACGGTAATCACCATTGGTTTTCCAGAAGGTGTTCAATAATCTGCGGCAAATTGGATCCTTTATGAGTTGAAACATTAATTCATCTATTTAAAAAGGGTAATTTTGACATATCCTTCGCTTATAATAAATGCCTCCTCCACTTTAGCAGGCTTCCTCGCCACCCACTGTGTTCAACACACTCCGGCTCTGCACTCTCATTCCGCAATCCCTACCTGCCTCCCTTCCCCCAAACCCCAGAGTGTACCTCCCACGTGGCTTAAAGACTCCTTCAAGATTACTCCCCCCCCCCTCTCTTCCTCTCTTCCGCACCTCTATCAAGGGCAGAGTGGTGGCATTTTAAAGAATCAGATCAACAAAGTTTAAACCACCTCATCTGTGATCCTCAATATTTTTGCCAGTGATGCAAGGCATTACCGTGACCCATGGTTCTCTGAAAAGCACAAAGTACAAGTGACTATGGAGCAGCATTCATGCCAGGGAATTCTTTCCCTTTGGAGTCCATGCCTGTTTTGTCAGCCTCATATTGTGATTTCTACGTCAGCTGTTGGCTGCTTCAATGCCTGCTACTGAACACTGCAAATGTCGGTGGAACTCGGATTTTTGGTACTGATGCTGACATGCCAAATGTATATCATTGAGTTTTTAATGTATCTGGAGTTTTCTCTAGGTTCACCTATGCAAATGGATATTTGTGTCTGAGCTGATGTTCTAACCTCTTTGCTGCACACGTGCAGACAGGTGATTGCTGGCAAAAGATATGAAGGAAGCCATGGCAAGCTCCAGTTCTCTGTAGATAAACACCCAAAGGTGAGATGCCCTCTCCAGCATCACCTGACTTCCTGTTCTCTAAAGCCTCAGTTGGTTTTGCTTTTTTATTGTCTTTCTCTTCATTTTGACAAAGACCCATTGTGCAGTCCTTGCTAGCTTGGTGATCCCTGTGTAGACCAGACTGGCCTTGAACGTGAAGTGATCCTTAGGCTGTCTTCAGCCTCAGGGCTTACCTGTGTATGGTTGGAATGCCAGGTGATTTCTGTAAAATTGTATTCCTGTACTGCGAAGGGAGACAGGAGGAGGGAGAGCTTTCTGATGGCCTCCAGGCCTCAATTCAGGTGCAATAGCATCGTCGTCTTGTGATGATTATAGATAAATGTCTGAAGGTCGGCACATGTTATGGTCTCAGCACATACGTCACCAGAAAGAAGGAGTATGTTGTTTCAATAGAAGAGGCAAGTAAAAGTGCCCACCCCAGTACTCTGTGCAGAAGGGTACAATGGCTCTCTCTGCTCCTCTTCATGATGAGGAATAGTCAATGTATATGGCAAATTACCAATGAATACACCATTTCATGGAAAATAACTTAAAATGTTGAAGGTAACTAAATATAAAGTCACTTTTTTCTTATTAAAAGATACCCCTACTACCCCTACTACCAATTGTCATTTAACTAAAATAAACCCATCTGTAGCAGGTATTCTTCTAATTGGGTGGCTTTTTCAAAGAAGCTTCATTAAAAGCCCAGTCTTTAGAACTCCTTTGAAGTAATTGTTCATATTAGATGTGTGAAGATAATTAGTGAAATCACAAGCTTAGGTTGGCACAAGGAGCAAGCGTACATTGCTATCTTTATGTACCTTTAAAATATTGAGAATTTGGTTGTGATTTTCTTAACCTTAGCTTTTTAAGCTCTCTCTTGTGGGAATCACTTTTTATATTCATTTTGCTGGGGAGAGAAGTTTTTAGGAGTGGTACGGGGGTGGGTGTGTCTTGAGATAAATGCAGAGGAAGGAGAGTTGAGGAGATCAGACCTGGACTCACAGAGCTATAACGGGACTGCAGATCATTCAGTTCTGAAAAAATAAATCTCAGAATTATTACCCTTGGAAAAAATCCTTCATTTGATCGATGGTCCATATTTCTCATCCACTTGCTAGTGATAGTGTTACCTGACAACGTTCGAGTGGGGGATTATATGCAGTTATAAAGAGGCGTGGCTTATGAAGAGTGTGGCAGACTTGCTGAAGGAATCTGTATGCTGATGCATCTGAGAGTTAAGCATGGTGGCTATTCTATGAGAACCAGTATTTTATCTCCTCTGATGACTGAGCCATCAGCTAGATGACAAACAATGCATGTAGTAACTTCTTTATGGAGATTGCTGGCTCCATGAGATAGGGGTCCATACTTAGAAGAAGCTAAGAGTCAGTCCCATTTCTTTAATTTTTGAGACCAAGCATATCTCTTGTCTTGGATAAGGTCTTAACTTTGAAATCTGCAAATATTGTGCCATATCTGGATGGAGCATCATTCTTGGCTCTCCATGTTCATTAAGATGATGTGAATGAGCAAATATTTGAAAAAGAAAGCAAAATATGTTGTTAGGTTTTTTATGGGTATAATAGCTTAGATATTGTGGCTTGGGTAGTTGAAGGTTAATTATCATCATTTAAGTGAAATGGCAGTCAAACCACCACCCTATATGTTCTTTGTTGAAAAGGCAGGTTTAGAACAGATATTTCAGTTTTTGGCATTATGTAACTGCTTTGTTTGTTTATTTCTGAAATTTTAATTTAGCTATAAAATTTCTCCCTTCCCTTTCCTCTCTCTAAACCCTCCTCTATATTCTTCTTCAAATCCATGGCCTCTTTCCACCAGTTGTTATTGCATATATATTCTATATGTATATTCTATCTGTATAATGCTACATGTATATATGTTTTCAGAGCTGTTTGAACACAACCAATTGGTGTGTTCTTCTCTAGGAAAATCCTCCTCTCCTCCTCCCAGGTTTCTTCAGTTGCCTATAGTTCTTTGTGTAGTGNGCCTGATGAAGGTTAATATTCAGGAGGATGCCTATATGTTTTTCTTTGGGTTCTCCTTCTTATTTAGCTTCTCTAAGAACCCGAATTATAGGCTCAATGTCCTTTATTTATGGCTAGAAACCAAATATGAGTGAGTACATCCCATGTTCCTCTTTTTGGGTCTGGCTTACCTCACTCAGGATAGTGTTTTCTATATTTATTATGTTTTTCAGAGTAGTGTTTCTTAGAATATATCTAGAGAGAGATTTATAACCTAGAGCAGAGGGGTATCTAAGAACATTGTAATAGAGATAACTGAGGTCAGGTATATAAGGCATCCCAAGGACATTGGCAAAGGTTGTATGTTATCTGCAATTAAGAAGGCCTTCCATCGGGTACTAATGAAGGTGGATGTCTACCATTCATGTTGTTGAGCATGATATCTGGTAAATTAGGGTCTATACCATGTGAGCCAAAGAGAATCAGAGTGTAATCAAAGCTCTCTCTGGGTATCAGAGAGAGCAGCCAGGCATGTGCAAAGGTAAAGAGCTTCTGTAGGGGGTATGTGTTCCAAACAGGCAGATCTAGCCAAGGTTTGCTGCTGGCAGGGTTTAGCTTGCTCTTTGTGCTCAAAAAACAGGAAAAGCTGTTTAAATGGAAGGAGACTCGGTCCTGAGACCCAATTAGTAGTACTTACAGTAAGATTTCTGGTGAAACACGCCTGCTTATACCACATCAGAATCTTAGGTCACATACTGTAAGGTGTTTCTGATCCTCCATTCTTCCGCTCCGACCTTGGAGCTCTTCAGGGGACTCAGGTTGGAATGAGCAAGGAGGGACATATGAGAGGGTTTGGAGGAAGGAAAAAGAAAGGAAAAATGTTGTAATCATATTATTATCTCAAATACAAAAATAAATTATTATTAAGTACATATACTTGCACACATGATGGACACTTCAAAGCATAGTGTCTATTCTTTCAGTCAAAGGTCAATGTTTTGGTGCTAATTTAAAGGATTATTTCTTAGACTTGTATTTATTTCTGATTTTTACCCAGAATCTTCTGTGAAAAGTTCAACAACAAAGGTCTGCAAAAGAAAACATAACAGATAATGGAAACGTATGTGTCTAGTCACTGGGTCCCTAAAAGCAGCAGTAATGTCAGAGCCTTAACAGGATCATCCTTTCTCTTTGAGGCTGAGTCTATTTTTCTTTTATCAGAATTGTCACTGGTTGGTTTTGTTTATACTTCCCTGAATAACTCGGTGTGTGTGTGTGTGTGTGTGTGTGTGTGTGTGTGTATGTGTGGTTGTATTATAATAGTTATCATTAAGGACCTGCCTTTGTTTCATCTTACAAGCATTGCATTGATGATTTGAATAATACAGCCGACTGGTTTCCTCACTAAAGGTTGCTTCCGTAATGGAGCAAATTTATGTGCTGAGGTTCTCATTTTCCTTATTAGATAATTGAACAAAATGTCGAGAAACTGCTACTAATTGAACAATCATTCTAGCCTTTGTCTATATTGAGGCTGGACAGGTTTTCTGATGTTTGCAGAAGAATTAAAATATCCACCAAAGCTTGCAACCGGCTGCCTCACCCGGGTATGTTTTCATTAACTTTAACAGAATCCCTGGGCTTAAATGTGGCTTATCCTAGAATTTTAACACTCACCTTTTATAAGAATCGCATATTGGAGGATGTTTTCATTTTAGCAAAAAATAAAAGTATGATCAAAGACCAGGTCATATTGGTTCCTTCTTTGTGACTGCTGGGCAAATGGGCAAGGTTCAGATCAGATGTTTTTGCTAGAACAGCATTCAATAGGTAACAGTTGCCTGAAGCAGGGCATAAAAGAGTTAGGGGAAAGAGTAATAGAAACTGGAAAACCTTTGCAAATCCACATAATATTAGGTATTTTGTGATTCAGCAGTTGAAGAAATTTCATTTATAGGAGTAAGCACTAGGCACAAATACTCTATTCCAGCAGATTGCCAATCCCACCGCTCCCCACACACTCACAGATCCGGTGCTGAAGCTATAGTCTGGGTCTTCAGGGGGACTTTTATATTTCCAGAAAGGAATCTGGCCTTCATGAAGTCTGAGTCTTTCAGATGGCCTACAGATTTATCCCCCTAAAGTATATTTCTTGAGCCTTGTGGTGCTTTGAATAGCTATGGTTCCCATTGACACATGTGTCTGAATGCTTGGCCCTTAGGAAGTGGTACTGTTAGGAGGAGTGGCCTTGTTGGAATAGATTTGGCTTTTTTGGAGGAAGTGTGTCACTGTGGGGGTGGATGTTGAGGTTTCACATGCTTTAGACACCATATTTTGGGGCCTGCAGATCAAGATGTAGAACTCTCAGTTGCTTCTCCAGCACCATGTTTGCCTGCATGCTGCAATGCTTCTCAACATCATGACAACAGAGTAAACCTCTGAAACCGTATGCCTGCCCCAATGAAATGTTTTTCTTTGTAAGAGTCAAAGTGTCTCTTCACAGCAATAGAAACCCTAACTAAGGACGGACAGTGGTAGCGCCCGCCTTTAATCCCAGCACTCGGGAAGCAGAGGAAGGTGGATTTCTAGTTCCAGAACAGGCACCAAAAACTACAGAGAAACCCTGTCTCAAAAATCAAAAAGAGAAAAGAAAAAAAAAAAAACCTTAAGAAAAACTTGTTACTAATAAGTTGAAAAGAAGTCAACCAGGGGCTAGATAGAAGGCTAAACAGTTAAAGCATCTCTTCCATATGACAAAGGTTCTGCTCCCATCACCTACATGATGACCCACATCTGTCTATAACTCCAGTTTAGGGGATCTGACTCCTTTTTTAGGCCCTTGTAGGCACCATACACACAGACATGCTTGCAGACAATACAACTACATACTTGAAATAAGAAAACTAAATCCTTCAATCTAAAATAACAAAACACTAGCATATAAGCTGATCCTTCTAAAGCCTGACTTCTTTCAGAGTTGTTTGCTGATACTTCTGGTGCACTGATATTCCAGCTACGCTTGGGTTTCTCCTGCAGACCCATTTACTTGTCTCTACATCTGTGCTCATTGGTTCCTGAAGCCTGTGCTCTGACCCTTTGCATTGCTACAAGTGGGAATTCTACCTGACCTTCAAGATATACTCTGGGAATAGTTCAGTGATCTTACCTTTTGTATTCAGGCCTTGTGGGATTTTCTTTCTGGATAAGAGTAGAATCTAGTAACTATTTCTAATGTTCAAAGTTCAGTAACATAGATGGGATGTCACTTCTTGGGTTAGATCATGTAGACTGTGACTTAGCAGGATGGCTGATATCAAATGTCAATTTGATAAAACATAAAATATTCCGAGGAGTTGGCTTTTGAGCACACATGTGATATAATAGGTTATCTTGGTTAGGCTAATGGAGCCGAAGAGACCTGCTCACTCTGGGTGTCACCATTCTCTGGAAAGGTCCTGGACTAAATAAAAAGGAAAAGTAAGCTGAGCATCAGCATTCAACATTCTCTGCTTCTGACTCTGGATACAATGTCATTATCTCATCTATCTAATCTATCTACCTATTATCTTAGCTATTATCTATCTATCTATCTATCTATCTATCTATCTATCATCTATCTATCTATCTATCTATCTATCATCTATTTATCTGTCTTCTACACATCATGTCTCATCTCTATCTATCCATCTATCTATCTATCTATCTATCTATCTATCTATCTATCTATATCTATCTATCTATCTATCCATCCATATCTTTTTTATCATCTCTTTACCTACATATCTATCAATATATCATCTATTATCTCCTTTTCACCCTCTTTTTTCTTCTCTTGCCCTCTAATTATTATTCTCTAAGGAAAAGCAACTTTCTTTATTGGGACCACTGTATGGAAAGTCTTAGTTGACAGGGATTATATACCAATGGCCAATGAGAAATTGAAGTCCCAACTAGTAGATGAAGAGCTTCATAAGTGACTTAAAACAGAGCAGACCCTTTAGAAGATATTGAACCCAAGTCAGTATTCCTGATGAAAAAGTTTTTAAAAGATATTGGGGCATTTGTATCCAGTTATGCTTCATTTGAATTGGGTGGCAGAAATCAATTCTATGAATAGCTTAGAGTTACTATTAGGAAGTATAGATGGATAATTAATGCAAATTGAGTGCTGAAAGTTGGCTTTAAGAAATCATAAGCCATACCTATAATGTCTTACCAACATAACTGCCCAAACATTAGCTGAGCAAGGAGGACACCAACTGCCTTACCAAAGTTGACTTGGAAAAATCCATGATCCCTCCATCCCTTTGCCGAGAACTATAGGTAACTGTGAAAAGTTGGGAGCTGGGGAGATAAGAGCATAAATACAGATGGTCCAGTGCCAAGTGGTCATTCTGAAAACATATATATGCATGACATTAAATGTAATGAACAGATTATATGCATGTACGTTTATCTGTGTGTGTGCATGCATGCTCATCCATCTAATAACAACTGATGAAAACAGAAGCCCTGAATTTGAAGGAAAGTGAGATGTAAAATATGAGAGGAAATGGAAAGTAGAATTGTTAATTAAATTATTATCTCAAAAGTAATACAAAATAGATCCCCGAAACTTTCTATAATTTCTGCAGTTAGAAATGGTATTTCTTAAGTTAGCTGAGGGTTTTCGAGTGTTTACAGCAATCTCTGTACAAATGTTTAGATGTGCTTAGTTTTGTATTCGCTTGCTTTCACTTGTACTTTTCTTCCCTATAGGAATGTATTTGTTTGGGGGGACAGAAGCTGTGCTGAATTTGTATTTGAACCTTTCATCCGGGATAGCTGAAAACAAATTTTATATAGTAGGTGCTCAGTAAATATTTGTTGAGTTGAGATCAATAAATATATTCATTTAAACTTCAATAAATCAGTGTTGTTGAATGTGAAGAGTTATCATTTTATATTTTGTAGTTCTAGTTATCTCAAGAACTAAGGGATGCAGACACAGGCAGTTTCTTCAGGGGTATTTTATCAAGTATTCCATGATGCTTAGCACTCTTTTATTTATTATTCTGAGAAATGAATTACATGAGAAATATGATTGCAATGACCTTACTATTAACTCAAGTACTATTTTTTTTTTCAGGTAAAAGATTGGAGTCTCTGTTACATTTTCTTCTATGGTGACACTGAATGACTTAAATATAGTAGTTTCCTTATTAACAACTTTCTAGCATCTGTCTCTGATTAGTTGTTGTGTATTAACTTGCCAGATTTTTCAACTTAACAGTGGTGTGTACCTTGTGTGCAGTTGAAAGCGCTTGGGTTACTTTACAAATCTGGCCCTGCCATCTAGGAAAAAGAATATAGCATGGTGTAAGAACTATGCCTACACAACTTATTGGCTGCTTAATTGTGAGTTACTTGGTTTCTGTGAACATTATGTGTATCATTAACACCTAAATATTGGGACAATAAGTCATGGGTTGCATAACATATACTATATATTATAAAATAGTACATCAACTACAAGTTATCAATTATCAAATAAGTAGTAGCTGAACAATAAATGAGTCCTACTAAGATTTTTTTCTCTCAACTTATACTTTCTTTATATGCCCACAGAACTCATGATTTTTCTTCTCCTTGCTTTGATTTAACCTGACTGAAGAAATCTCTCATCATGTTTGTAATTATACATAGTATTCTCGTGGATGCATTTAATGGTTCTCTTTATTTGATTATCAACCACAACGAATTTTATTCGGTCACTAGCAGAACTAAAGGACTTAAAACAATCATGCCTCTGAATTACCCCTGTTTCAAATTGTTTGAAGCAATCTGTTGATCACATACCATTCCCTCACATTAGTATTAGCTCTCACTTCATAAAGAGAAAGGTTGATAAAGAAGCCTTAGTAATTGTCCTACCTTGAGTTAGTTTCTGGTTTTTCCCTTCTCTAACTGTATGACCTTGGATGAGTCATTTAATTTCATTAATTATCAACTATGAATTTGGAGGTGTAATAATGCCCATTAACACTTCTGGATTGGTTGTGTGTGCTAATTGCTGTGATACTTAAACTGTTTAATAGAATTTAGTTATCATTCTAACATGATATGCATAAATCCGGTTCAATAAGTTTCATCTATTTAGAATATAACAAAGAAGGAAGAAATTCATAAATTTTTCAGTATATTCATGAATCTCTTTATCCTCTCTGTTCAGACTAATAATTTATATATTCATGTACACATATTTACTTAATAAGAATATATCTTTCCATTCATATTTATGAATTTTCTAATTAGTCTTTAGTTATATTCAATATTTGTTCAATAGTTGTCAAATGCTTGCACCTGTGTTTGGGTGTGTTTAATAAGTGACCAACAAAATTTACAAAATAAATAATTCTGCAATGGCCTTTGCAGGATCTTTGAACTTTCAGACATAGGTTGCCACCATGGCAATACTTCTCCTGATTCATCTTCATCCTGTAATTGTGCCTTTCTTGGCCCCAGTATTTTCATGTGTACAGTGAGTTTTGTGAGGTTTAAATGAGAATGTCAAGTGAATACATAACCTTTTCTTTCTTGCTTTTCTCTGAAGTGTTAGGGACCAAATCTAAGGCCTCATCTATGATAGGCCTCTACAACTGAGTTGCAACCTCACTCCTCAATAAAATTTTAGTGATTGATTTTGATCTGAGTACATAATGAGCCTTCTATGAATTTATATTTCCAATTAGTAAATATAACTTTTTGTACAAAAAAGTAGTGCTACCTATTCCTGTTTCCACCAGCTCTCATAAACACACTTAAAAATAACACATATTTTACCAAGGATAGTTATTTACAGAACATTTTGAGGTCTCAGTATTAAGCGAAATTAAATTAACCATTCCAATGCATAATATCACCTAAGTACTTAATTTATATCCCTCCTCCAGGAAAAGAATCAAAATTTGCTGAGGTGCTTGCTGAAATGGAGAAAATACGGGAAGGGTGATAGAGGAAGATAGTTATAAATACAGTGGAAGGCCACGTGACCAGTTGCAGCACCAAGGGTTTTAATTGACAAAAATGTCTCAGTCCTGTTTTGCTAAGAGTGTGTTGTGTATTACTGTATCTCTATACATATGTAAAAGGCACTATGTTTTCTTTCCTCTGTCTTTGTCACATAATGTGATAATTGAGATAAGAATCAGTGGTTATCATGTTTAAGTTATACGACACTAAAAGAATGTTCCTCCAGGTACACCACTACCTATTCTAAAACATATAATGTGTTTTTAGTAGTATGTATGGTAGTTGCATTTATGGGTCTACATGGTCATACATATTAGGAATAATTATTACTTGACCATTGTTTTTCACTTAAAAGTAAATATGACATAGGGAGATATGAATGTGTGTCAAGCTGACAAGGGGGTGAACTTACGATGGCTAATATTGATTGCCAACTTGACCACATTTGGGAGTAACTAAACCTAAACAGCTGGGCATACCTATAAGGGACTTTTCTCTATTGGATTATTTGAGTGGGAGACCCACCCTAAATCAGGATAGTTTGGTATATACCTATAAGGGACTTTTCTCTATTGGATTATTTGAGTGGTAAAGACCCACCCTGTATCTGGGCTACACCTTCTCGTGGCATACCATATAAAAGGATATGAAACAAGAATCATTGCTGTCTGGCTGCTTACCCTCACTCTTACTAGCAAGTTCATCTACCCTGTTACTGAGCCTTTCTGTTGCCCTTGTTAGAGCCTACTTCTTTAGGATTCCAATCTAGACTGAAACTTGACATCTCTCTAGGATTTCCTTGGTACTCCAGGACCAGATTGAGAGAGTTAGTTGAGACATCCAGTCTCATAAGTTCCTTGGAGACAGCTGTTGTTGGACTACTTGGACCACAGCCTGTAAGTCACTCTAAACAATTCCTCATCAATGTACTAGTCCTGTCCCTTTACAGAACCTTAACTGATCTAATTATTCTACTAAATAAAATTAAACTTTGAAAGGAAATGAAATAGTCTTCAACGTTTTATACATATACAAGTGATGCATATGTTGTGACCTTAGTTCACTTTCCACAATATACACACGTTTTTAAATGTCTTTGTGTTCTAGCTCTTGTAGACTTGAGCTGTCCCTGAAAGGATGACAGGAGTTTACTCAAGGCCTGTTCTGGCTTCTTTGAAATAGGAGGCACAGTGCCTTCTTGGCTTACCTATCCCTTATATCTTATCTCCTCAAGGTTGAACTTCTGTGCCTTCCAAGGTTACAACCATTTTATTAGGATAAGATGTCCACGTTGTTAGATAAGGCTGAAGGCCTTTTCCAAGGCCTTTCTTCTCTTTCAAAGTAACATAGTCTAACAGTGACCTCTAGAAGTTGAGAAACTTACTTTTGTTTTTTTGACTGGCTTCCTAGATACAGAAACGTTCATGTTGTAGATGCACAAACCTTTGGGAACTATGTTGTGGGTGTGTGGCTCCAGCAGTTAGTCCTGAATCATGGGAGAGGCAGCCACTTCTACTCATCCCAACAATGTGAGCCTACAGATCTCCCTGATGGCATCAAAGCATTTAACATTGTTTGAAAAACACGTTCTAATTCCTACAGAAACTGGATTTTCTTCTCTGATAACCGCATCAAAAGAAATGGGTGATTTCAGCCAAATCTCCAGTCTTCTATTCGGCAATTGTGAGATGTGTTCTTCCTAAGTATCTGTATCGTTTCCTTCTTACGGTACATAAGCCTGAATTATCAAAGAGTTAATTAAGATGTCCACGAATGATAAGCCCTGGTAGGTAAGATGATCGATTTAGTGGATATTAAACCCACCATGTAGACTCCTCGACAACTGAGAAAAACATCACACAAAGGGGATCTTTGGGATTGTTCTCTGCATGGACACAGGATGAACCTCGAGCCACATTAAATTGAAATGATGACTTGGTACCAAATAGTTTTAAATAGTGGCTATTAGCAAAGTTTGTCCTGTTAGCTAACTCTAGCACTTTGTGCTGAAGTTCAGGAATGTCTCCTTTGTTTCAATGTATTTATAAGACTGATTAGAGTAGATGACATTTTCAGGTTGTTCCCACCTTCTTTTAATTGGCTGTTAGAATATCCCTGTCTTCCATAAGCCACATTCTTCTTTGATAAATCTTGTTCTCTATCCCATCGCATAAGCACCGATTAACTTCTATATTTGCTTTCTAACTACATAGGAACAATTGTATCAATTTATTTTATAATTTTAGTTATTAAATATAAACCACCACCTGGCCCTAATAATATGTCTCATAACACAAACTTCTAATTGGTTTAAGAGTCTACCCCATATCTCCAATTAGACACATCACCAGCATTGACTAAACCTTACTCAGATCAATATTGTCCATGAGCATTTATTTTCAACATCTTCACACAAGCGATTCTGAGTCTTTATATCACAAATTCATCATTTATAAATAAAGTATTATGTTGACTTACTATAATCAATACAAAATGCATAGCAATTGGTTGTGCAGAAAATATTTGAAAGGTATAAGAAATATTTAGAAACATTTAGTTTATTTTTCTTTTCAAATAAATTGCTATACATTCTTAGAGAATTCCATCTTCTGTGATCTCCTCTGAAGGCCAGTGTCCTCAGATGTGGCAAACTGTAAAACACTTCCACAGGTTTATTTCAACATCTAGAAATTACAAGTATAAAGAAATTACCAAAGGGTTGAATGAGGCCATGTATAAATATCAGTAACTAGAAAGAGAAATTAAAAGCAAAAAAATGGACATTGTGTTTTTAGATACATATATAACATATTGTTATGGCAATCAATTACAGCTAAGTAATTCTGTACAATAACAAATTGTATAGCAATTTGGTCAATGGTAGAACCCATATGCATATACAATATATTCTCATAAGACTATGACAGAGATGGAAGATTCTGACTTTTGAGTAATTTTATAGTGATTTCTCTGTGTTTTATGTTGAAAATGTAGAATAAAGATAGAATTAAATAGAAATACTATTTTATTCCAATGCCCTACACTGTTTTTATAGCAGCATGCTCTATGTTGATGTGGCATAGGGGTACAGCTGTCTGTACCATTTGAGGCTTCTGTAAGTGTAGTGTATGATGTGTGCATAAGGATGATGAAATAATTTTCACAAGTTTCTGAGAATACGTCCCTGTAATTATAAACTAACAAATCAGTTGTGATGTTCAGTGTGATCTTAATGCATTTTCTATGCCCTGAATGGCTTGTTCAAAGGCAGCAGTGACTCAGACCTACAAGTATCACAAAATGCCCATGCAGTTTGTGTTTCTACGGCACTCTAACACAAACCCAGAAGATTCAACTGTGAGAGAGAAATATCTCGGGCTTTTGTTTAACTTCCTCTCAGACATAAGAAGTCTAAATTTAGAATAATTCCAGATAATAAGACTTACTTTCATATAAAGAGAAGCAACCAGAATTCAAACACTAAAGAAATCACTAGAAGTAAATATTCAGTAAACTTGTTTGTAGATTTAGCATAAATGTATAAAGCATTAAATAAAAATAAGTTTACACATTTAAAATATTATATATAAATTCTTATAAGTATTATATATATTAATTATTATACTGTAATACAGTAAAATAAATCAGTACAACCAAGTATTACTTAAAAGTAAAAATATATAAACAGAATATTTCATGAAAGTCTGAAAAAATATTTGATGTCTTAAAAATTATCTTGTGGGACTAGGTGCAACAATTCATATTTAATCTGTGAGTATGCTTTACTAAATATTTTCAATACTTAAAAAAAGTCTTTCTGAATGTATGTCAGTTGAAGAAATGTTGACACTATTATGCAGTGTAATCGAACATGTTCCTCCCATTATTTCAATTTCAAAAATATCATTTCTGTGATCTTAAGAAAACATTATGAACATTATTTTCCTGGAACAACATCCAGCTCATTCCTCATCTTGTGTAGCTTGCCTTAAATGAAAGCATTTGGAGTTCATCTTTGCTTTCTCTGTTTTCATCACATATGGAGCATAGATGGAGAAATCAGTGGAGTTGTCACTTCCTTGTTTTCGTCAGTTCATTTTCTGCCTCCTTAGAGGCTTATTCTGTAGATACCTTTATATTTGTAGTTTTCATATAGGATATAAGCCTCTGGGTGGAGACGATGTTCACTCAACAAGCAACTGTACCACTACAGATGACTATTGATCTTGATTTGAAGGATTTTTACATTTATCCTTCTGTTTATCCTTACCAGACAACTTTTGAAGTTTTTATTGCCTTTAGTTATTTTCTAAATAAAAATGGAAGGGTTTTTACTTAAACATAGTATGATTATATATGATAAAAACAATTATCAAGTAAGGATTACATATACAATGACCAGTCCATTTGTGTCTGACAAATTCAGAGAAAATACTCCAATATCTATCTTCTCTTAGTGATTCCAAAGTTTTATAGCTAGTATACTTTCTGTCATAACTAAGAAAATCTATATTTCTAACCTTTAGTCTTTAACTACATCAAGAACTTCAAAATAATGTAATATTAACAAACAACAGAGACATCTGGCTTTAAATTTGTATCAGTATACCAAAATTCATGCCAATGCAAAATATCTGAGATTTATAGTTTATCCTACATTTCTGTATTCCCCTAAAAACAGCAAAAATAGATATCCCAACAAATAACCAACAACAATCCACCCCACCTCTTGGGAATGTGGGTGTTATTTTCTCTAGACTACTTCCTGCTGTATGTAGGTGAAGGCATCTATAAGGGCCCCTGAGAAAATAGAGATAATGGCCAAGTCCTGTGAAGACCAGCTGTAACCTTTGTTGATACATATCACCTGTCAAGATTCAGGAGGTCTTCTTTGATCAAACCTGGTCCATATCAACCCTGAAAAAAAAAATCTAAAGCCTCTTATTTCCTGTGGAAATAAAAATTAAACCTCTTCTCCAAAGCAATGTGATTCTTTTCTAGTTTCTTTTCTCTTCTTCTTTTTTTGAGATATGGTTTCTCTGTTTAGCTTTGGAGCCTGTCCCATAAAAGCCACTGCCCGGCAAAGTTAAGGCATTCTTAAACTATGTAGTTTGGTTTATTTCAGTATTTCTTTCTCAATTACATGTCTCTTAGCAGCTGTCACTTGCTTATCACCAATCAAAAAATTCAAGGTTAATACAGCAACATACAAGATCCAGACTCCCTGTGTATTTTACATATTTACCTGGCTTATTCTTTTATATTACTTTTATTCTCTTAAGAGACTTTATTATTTTAATATTATTTTTATAAGGATCTATATCCTTTCACTTTTCTTAAGCCTAAGCATATTGCTAGACACACTATAACCTGTTTAGAGGTCTTTCCATCTGCACCTCTTTTACTGCTGTTTTTTGAGCCTTTTTTTTTTTTTTGACTACATACCTCTTTAAATTGCTAAGTTTGGATCTGGGTTCCAACATTGGAAGCTGTTTTTGTCTGCCTTTGTCCAGGAACTGCATTCAGTCCCTCAGGTCTGAAATGCCAGTCTTGTTTGTGTTTTTGTAATTATTTTTTTTAAATTTAGTCTCTTATTTCTACTTAGTTTGAAAAAGGCTGTTTAAGTGCTCTTTCCTCTGGCAGAGTTCCTTGAAGGAGCTGTAAACCTCCACCATTTTTATTTTCTGATCTCTTATTCCCTACATGGAAATACGGACCCATGTTTGAACACCAAAATATTGTTCTTCTTGTTATTTCTTTATTCTTTGGTAGCCTGCGACTGAGCTCACAAATAAAAACAGGGAGACTAATTCTTACTTATGAATACCCAGCTTTAGCTTGGTTTGTTTTTAGCCAGGTTTTCTAACTTAAACTAACCCATTTTTCTTCTGGTTTGCCTCTGGGCTTTTTACCATTTCATTATTCTAAATGTCATTTCCCGTCTTATTCAGTGGCTGGTTGTGTGGCCGAGTGACTCGTCTGTACTGTCCTCTTCTCTTTCTCCTTTTCTTGTTCCTCCCTCTCTTCTTCTATTATTCTCTCTGCCTGGCAGTCCTGCCTGTCCCTGTTCTGACTATCTTTTGGCTATTCAGCTCTTTCCTAGACCAATCACTTGTTTTAGGTAGGCAAAGTAACACAGCTTTGCAGAATTAAACAAATGCATCATAAAAGAATGCAACACATATTTGTATCATTAAACAAATATTCCACAGCATATTTTACATATTTGTGGAATAAATATCCCACAAATGTAACACATTTGTTGAAGATATTCCACAACTAATATTCTACAACATAGACCATTTATTCATCTAATGCCTATTCTCCCTCTCCTCTTCCCCTCTCCTCTCCTCTCCTCTCCTCTCCTCTCCTCTCCTCTCCTCTCCTCTCCTCTCCTCTCCTCTCCTCTCCTCTCCTCTCCTCTTTTGCTTTTTTCTCTTTTGGGGGTATATATTGGTTGTTTTGATGGCATTCCATTAATATTTAATTTTCTTTCACTTTACTTTCCTTTTTTCTTACAGATAAGGTAATTTCCAATAACAAATATTACTCCTGATTCTTGTGCTTGCCATGAGACAGTGACTCAGCTCAATTTACAAGTCTTTCAGCTTATTTACTGTGCTTATAATTCAGAATATGTCTGTTTCTTCTATACTGTATCTAATTTCTTTATGTTAGTTGAGTTCTTATTTTTAGTCTACTCATTATTCTCTCATGTATAATCAGTCTTCTCACATATTCATATACAGTTTTCATGATTTCCTTTAACTTTTCTGTACACCTTTAGGTCTCTGAGAATATTTCTAAGTCTTTATCCACTTCTTATTCTCTTTCATAAAGAAAAACAAAAACATAAAGTGAAAATCAGAACAATAAAAAACATGACCCCCATCAAGATGTCAAATGAAACATCTTACAAAAGAAACAAATTAAAAAAAAAAAAAGCTCAAAATGGAATTTGTTTTGGGTTGGCCAAATGTCCCTGGAAAAGGGGAGCTAGGGAAGGGGAAACATGATCAAAATATAATTAATAAAATAATTAATTATAAAAGAGAAAAGAAACTCCTAACTTTGGAACAAGTAGAAGGAGGTGGTAGGATGGAAGGTTGGAAGGAGGAGGGAAGAAGGAAAGAAGCAAGGATGGAAGGAAGGAAGGAAGGAAGGAAGGAACTAAAGAAGGAACAAGTAAATCTTTGTCTAGTAAGCCTAAAGTCTCATTTTTTTATTTATTAAAGATTTCTGTCTCTTCCCCACCGCCGCCTCCCCTTCCCCTCCCCCTCCCCCAATCAAGTCCCCCTCCCTCGTCAGCCCAAAGAGCAATCAGGGTTCTCTGCCCTGTGGGAAGTCCAAGGACCACCC
>NW_026067917.1:7887281-7892586 GCF_014885135.2 Alexandromys fortis | reverse complement strand
CCGCCTCCCCTTTCCCTCCCCTTCCCCCAATCAAGTCCCCCTCCCTTGTCAGCCCAAAGAGCTGGTGGGAATGCAAACTTGTACAACCACTCTGGAAAGCAGTGTGGAGGTTCCTCAGGAAATTCGGGATCAACCTACCCATGGACCCAGCAATACCACTCTTGGGAATATACCCAAGAGAGGCCTTATCACACAACAAAAGTATATGCTCTACTATGTTTATAGCAGCATTATTTGTAATAGCCAGAACCTGGAAACAACCTAGATGCCATTGTTCTTGAGGTCTCCTTCTGCTCCAAATCAGGAGCAGAAGGAGAGAGAGCACGAACAAGGAACTCAGGACCGCGAGGGGTGCACCCATACACTGAGACAATGGGGATGTTCTATCGGGAACTCACCAAGGCCAGCTGGCCTGGGTCTGAAAAAGCCTGGGTTAAAACCGGTCTCACTGAACATAGAGGACAATGAAGTCTCATTTTTTTTAATGGGGAGTTTTTGAGTTTTATTTTGGATAGATCATATATTTCAATTTTTATATGGTATGTGATTGTTATAGAAATTGAGCATTAAAGAAAATAGCACTAGTCTCTTCACATGAGTGTAGAATAGCTCTCTGCCAAGACTTGCCAGATCACTTCAGTGTTGAGACTCTGGGTCTTTAGACTTTTTCTTGTGTGTGTGTCATCAGCCAACCTATGTGCATGTCTCGTCTAGGCCCCCTGTTTCCACGCTACTTCATTTGTGGACACTGGTTCTTCTTCTTTATTCTTTTGTATTTACTGCATTTTTCTTTTTCGAGTCCTCTGTGTATCTCTAGCCATGTCTGCTCTTTATCTCAGGCTTCCTCACGCTGAATCTGAACCCATTTTTATCAGAACTTAAGTTGCATATACAGCAGACCCTCTCATAACCACACAAACAGATTATAAAGAGGCGTTGACTCAATCTTTTCTTTATAGTTATGAAAGGCTTGGGGGATGATTGGATTTTTGATATCTACACACTGGGTTAAGCAAGAGTGACTACACTGCCATGAAAGTTCCAAACATTTCAAATGTGGCTTTTGTGGCTTTTCTTAGTTGTTTGCTTGGTTGTTTCAGAATATTTACTAATTTCTAGAGCTCATTTAATTTATTTTACCAGTTTCTAGTTTATTTAGTGTTTCCTTGGATAGGTGGGTACTTGCTGCTTTGTGATCTATTACTCTAAATTTACTGATCTTAAAGCTTAAAATCCTCTTTGAAATGTACTAGTTGGTTGCTTGAAACTTCTCTGGACATCCTCTCCTCTCCTCTCATCTCCTCTTCTCCTTCTCTCTCTCTCTCTCTCTCTCTCTCTCTCTCTCTCTCTCTCTCTCTCTCTTCCTTTTTCTTATGGTCACCAATTTACTAGATCTAGTGAATCTTCACTACTTGAAGAAAGATTTCAGAGTGACTAGGCCTGCCTTAAAAATTTTACTGACTTTCTTCCAAATGCAGAATGATGGGCCTGATTAGGCAGAGATATTAACCTGATTCATAAGATTTTGGGAAGCAGTTTGTTGTTTTTTTGGAGGTGGGGTGGGTTGTCATGTGTGAAAGAGTTCATGTGAGTGATTTGCATGCTTAGGAGAACTACAGGGGCAGATTAGTAAAAGAGAGCAACTAGGCTACAATTAACGATTTTCAGGAATGAGAATTAAAAACTGGAGAAGTGAAGAGGTGAACAAATTTCTTCTTATTATTATTATAAGTTTTAAAATGATGTTATGGCTCTTATTCCCACAGTGTGTCCATATTACAAAATAATATGGTCAGCCAAAATAATAAACATTACAACAACAGTCTGCGAGGACTGGTATCTGATTTATTTATATAACACTGATTGCTAGTCAGGCATATCAACAGATATTAAATCAAACTATCTGTAATATATTTTAAAATCACAATTACAAATATAAACCTATAATATGTATTTTTCTACAATAATGCAAGGTTCATTGTCACACAGCATTACACGAGCTATCCAGAAATATATGAAAACCATTAAAGATTGATGTACACATTGGAAAATAAAGTTTGTGTAGTTTTGAAGAGATTGTATGCACGATGCATGTTATTTTTTCCTGGATATGCAAATTTCTCATTCTTTTCTCTTGTCCATCATTCAGTTAACTAGTTGAATTGAGAAGGCTTAATTACCCAAAGTTCTGCATTCTATAGTCATTGGAACTTTTGCAAGTCTGGTTCTAAAAGAATGAATCACAGTTTGTCTTCCTCTGTCCACTCTCATTAGGTGTTGTTTTTATTTCCTTTGCCTGAAACTTTATTTTTTCCTCATTTCTGTTCACCTTTAAGTTTGGTAAATGAGATATGAAGAAAGTAGAAGTAGTGCCCAACTTAGTCTTCTGTTTTAAAACAGTGTACTGCATAAGAAACACACTTTGATCATGGCACCTAAATTCTAGTCTTAGGCCAGTCATTATCTTATAATGTAGTACTGCTCAAAGAAATTCCAATTTCCCTCCCTATCTACCATATAAGTATAACCATTTGTATCAGTAAGAGCAACATAGAGTTTGGGGGGAAGTCACTGGGAAATTTGAACTGTTGAAATGATCTTCCCTTTGACACTCTTTTTTGTTTCATTTTTTTGTTGATACAAATAGCTACTTTAGAGATTTGGTGTAAATACTTGAGGGTACTACATTCTTAAGGTGGTATGGTAGCTCATGGAGAGAATGCATGGTCAACAATGAGAGCTTGTGATTAGGTCATACCCTTTCTCTCTCTCTTTCCTCCAGGGGCTTTTTGATATACTTAGTAGAACACCAAAGCCCTTCCTTTAAAGACTTTTATTTCTCTTTCTCCAAACATTTCCTTTTCCCTTCTTCATACCCTATCATTTTTGCTGACTCAGACATCTCACGATCATGTCTTGCATAATGTCTACATTTTTCTGGTTCATTGCTCTTATGACCTTAAAGCTTAGTTTTTTGCAACAAATATTCAATTTCCAGGTAGTTTTAAAAAGACAATTCTTTCAAAGGGTTTATATTTTTATAGACAGTATTCTGCATCTTTCTAACACCATTTTACTACTTTATTTTTTGTTTACGTTTGTTTTATATTTGTTCTTTTATTAAATTGTACCCCCATTTTAGAATGTAAGATCCTGGAAGGCAGGTCATTTATCTGTTATAATTTCAGCTTTCTGATTTGTAATTGCCATGTTGTGGTATTTAACAATAGTTAATGAGTGACTGCCTGAATAAGCGAATGAATGTGAGTGCATATTTGTTAAACTCTAACTAAGATTTGTGCCATGTCTACAATTCTAGAAATGTACTATCTATTGTAGATTAAATACCTGGTCACAGTTCATAGCACTTAGCTTTTAAAATTTTTTCATAATAGCCTACTCTTTTGCTCTTACCTCAAAGGCCTGGACTCTTCTTTTAAGCCATTGCTTTAAAGGCATTTGTATATTTTTCTAAAGATGCTTAATGAGTTGGAAATAACCATGCATGAAGCCCTTTTAGTATAACCTTTACAAAGTTAGCATTTGCAATTTAAAATTCTTGTTAGATAACTTGCTAGAGGAAGATGTATTCATTTGTATTAGATTGTTTCTACTTCAGATCGTTTTGAAGTCACTTTTCAAGTAATTTAAAATATGAGGTTATAGCACAGTGGCAAGTGTGGATCCTGAAAGACAAATTCAGACTTCATTTGTGGGATGCTCTGTGGACAGCTTTGCTTGCAGCATTACTGCAGAGACAGAAGAAAGAGTATGGATACAAGAGCCAGAGACCTGGCAGTGACACATTGAGGATGCTGAGGGACAAAAACCTAATTATCATGAGTGGGATTTTAGAATTTAATGTCTTAGACATTTCTGAGCATAGCTGTTCCACAAGAATAAGGGAAAATAGTGAATTACCACAACTGTCACAGAGTTGTGTTGGCTTTGGCTTTGCTGCCAGAATGCTGCTGAGCTTCTGACGACTGAAGTGATTTTTTAGCTATAGAGTATGGCAAAATGTGCTGATCCACAGGGTAAGGAATAAAGGAGAGATGTCTATAATGCTCTATTCGGTAGAGACCAAGTGCCCATAAAAAATGTACTTAAATAGAAACTATTTTTCTTCTTAGTTAAAAGTAGAACTATAGCCTAGAGGGGAAAAAAAACCCTATTCTGTAATCTTATTCCTTAGTTAAAAGGCAAAGCAAGGCCTGGAGAGTTTGCAAAGGTATTTTTACCTTCGGATTTATGTTTTCAACAGTGTCTATATCATTAAAAACATATTTCTCTATAGACCATATTGATGCCTTCTAATAATTGAGAAGTGTGATTTTCCTGTCTGGCTTGGCTCACAACCACTTACCCAGATTTTCTTTGTTTTATTCCTTCTTTGACACAAGACAAACAAACAACTTTAAAGGCACATTAGCCTGCGATGCTGGGACTTTCTGTGCTGAGCTCAGATGTGAGGATGGACAGTGAGGCTGCAAGCCAATCAGGTGCTGCCCGTGGAGATGCTGGGGTCTGTACCACTTTCATGCATATTCACTCGAAAAAGCTGCTGCTTCCCTGACATGGCAAAGCCGCTTCCTGCCTTGTGCTGGGATCCCGAGGTGCCAGTGTGACAGTGGTGGAGTATTTGAAGTCACTTGAATCTGAAAACTAAAGCTTTGTTAAGATGGAAAGTTAAATTTAAAAATATTTTCCCCTTCTGGAAAAACAAAAGCAGCAAGAAGAATAAGCAAAAAATAAAAAAAAAATGTCATTATTTTACTTTTAGGAATTTGAGACCACTAACTCAAATATATTTCTGCATTTCTGCAGGGAAATCTAAACACCATTACTGCTTCTTATGACAGGCAATTTATACTTAATACTAATTGACTAACACAACTAAAGTGTAGTTACATCTTAACCTTCCTAAAATAAAGTGATACACACAAGCTAAAGTGCTGCTAGTTATAAGGGTTCCTGAAATAATCTGCATCACTCAGAGCTGACCTTGACGCTCAAAAGCTACTGTTGGATGCTCGAGCAGGGATGCGTGAAGACCCACACTGTGGCCCTGACCAGTTCTGCCTCTACCTTGACCTGCTGCCTGACTGCCGTGTCAGGGAAGCTCATGGGGCTTCATCTTCTCCCAGCAGTAAATGAGCAGAGCAAACACTGGCCTTCTTCTAAGACTTTCTGTGCTCATCTGCAAATCAGTTCATTTAGGGAATTTTGCTATATGCCTGGGTTGGGTTTTAAAACAACATATTGGTGAAATTTCTGAAAAAAAAAAAAAAAAAAAAAGAAAAAA
>NW_026067917.1:7877858-7885982 GCF_014885135.2 Alexandromys fortis | reverse complement strand
CCTCCATCAGAGAGAGAGAGAGAGAGAGAAAGAGAGAGAGAGAGAGAATCTTTTGTATAGTTGGGCTTGTACTCACACACGTTCTTGTACATTTTGTTGACATCTATTACCATCCTTGAGCACTTTCTACCTTAAATATTGAGGGGCTTCTCACTTAATCCCAGAACTCTCCAATTTGGCTACAGTAGTGGTGAGCTTGCTTTGACTTGTTTCTCTGAACCCTGAGTCCTGGGGCAACAGGCAGGATACCAGGCCTATGTGCATGCTGGTGATCCAAACTCAGGTTCCCTATACTATTTTTATTACCTGAGATGTGATTTGCCCATGACCAGCCTAAGGAACTATTAATTATGTAATGTAGTAGGAGCTGTGGGCTGCTTCCTGCCTCCCAGCTCCAGGCCACCGGCTAGCTTTACCCAAAATAATTACATGGAAACTGTATTCTTTTAGACACTGCCTGGCCCATTATATCTAGCCTCTTCTGGCTAACTCTCATATCTTGCTTTAACCCATATCTAATAATCTGTGTAGCACCACGAGGTGGTGTCTTACCAGGAAGATTCTAGTGTACATCCATCTTGGGCTGGAGCTTCATCGTGTCTGACCCAGAGAGGAGAGGCATGGAGTCTGCCTCACCTCCCTTCTTCCCAGCATTCTGTTCTGTTTACTTCGTCTACCTAATTTTCTGTTCTATCAGGAAAAGCAGTTTTCTTTATTGATTAACCAATGAAACAACAGATTGACAAATGACCTTCCCACATCAATGTAAGATATATATATGTGTGTGTGTGTGTGTGTGTGTGTAGTACTCTTCATAGACCATATTAATTATTCATTTCTAGGGTTTCCTAGTGTTTACCTCTACCTTGTTCAAACTTCATTTGTTTTCTGTATTCTAACATGTTTTATTTGTGAAACTCCCCTTCCTTATGTTGTCCCTGATAATGCTCACTCTGTCCATCTGTATCATCATTTTTCCAAAGGAGTCCTCAAAAATAGTTGAAAATAATAATTTATTATGTGGCAATATTTGTTGAGGATTTCATGGTCTATCCTTGTGGCTCTTTCTCCCATTAAATAAATCTGTGTATAAAAGAATAAAATGGGAATAGGTTGGTATTAACATCCCAAGAGAATATGTGGCCAGCGATGGGCAAAGGACAGGAGAGAGAAAGAGAGAGAGCATGAGCATTAGGGGCACTACTGAAGGTTAGATGGAGACCACCTGGAGAAGAGGATGTAGTGGGGAACGTATGCCAGGACAGAGATAAAAGTGGCTGTAATGGAAATGGTGGCTAAGCAACATCAAAGAGGCAACTCTCCTGTAAACAGAGTAACTATGCTCTCCTTCTGGCAGAGTTACAAGTGGGTGGCGTTTGAGGGCCTCTGGTAGTGGTCATGACAAAAGCTAAGGAAAAGGTTCAGATTTGGTCTAATAATTCTTTTTACTATAGGTAGTCATATGCTATTAAGGCATGATGACATGAAATATAACAGGTCAATACTATAATATTTCAGTTATTTATGCTCATGTTTACCTAAAGATGTTTCTTGCTTACATAACACTAAATGCTATTAATTTAGAGTTATTCTCCATTATGAACTTGTTCCTCCCTTTGTCTCTCCGCTGACTACAAAGTCACTCTCCCTGACAACGATTATTTTTGGGTTGCTATTGAGTTCTCCAAGCAGAGCTCAGGTAGACCTAGGAGTGGAAAGGAAATTCATGTGATTAAAACAAAATGCTGCAATGTTTGGCTTAAGAAGAAAAAGAACACGGATATAAACATCTTTAGACATTTGTTTATAATTAATTGCTAATGATAGATTGAAAGATTTGAAAGCAACAGGAAGTGTAAATAACATAGGGAGAAAAAAGAGAAAAGAATAGTGTTAATAATAACATTTGCAGATGGTTAGCATTTTCTCTGCAAAGTATTGTTTTAAACTTCTGTTAAATCTTGCCAGATCCTGAGAGGTTGTTTGTTCTTAGGTAGAATATGTTACCACTGCTGCAGCCGTAGTAAATGCTGCTGAAACATCTGTGAAATCAAGGCTAACATGTTCACAGTATATGCATGCACTTATATGTTTAGCTGATAGGCCTCTAAATCACCCCAAAGTTACTTTTGTATGGCTATATTTCCAGAAGAGCAAGTTGTAGCCTTTAGAGTATTCATATATTATACTGTGATTTTTCTTGGCTAGAACAAACATTTTCAAAATGTTCATGCATTTGCATGGTTTTCTTGTGTACATACCTGCAATCAACCCCTTCTTTGACTTCCTAAACAATGAAAGCAGAATCTGAACTGTCTAAATCATCACAGTGACAGTGATCCTATTCTAAAAGATGTTCAAAATATTATTTCAAAGGATATATTTCAGGATGTTCTGTTGCTTTTCGGTCACATGTATCTTGCTTTTCACCTAATTATGGATTTATGAGACCTTCATATTTATTCTGAAGTTGGAATTCTTAAAGTACCTAAAATGTTAGAAAAATGCAATATCTATATGACCCTAATTTGAACAATGAAATAAGAATATGGATTCAAAATTAATTGACGTTAATGCATGTCAATTAAGTGTAAATACAATGGTTAAGAAATCAGAAAAAGCAAAAATACAAATTCAACAAAAATAGAGTGTTACACAATGATATTAGAGTTTCAGTACAGTCGTTTCTGCTAAGAATAGCAGCAGACATACATTTAAAATCACTTTAGCTTTCTATTTCGGTCTATTTGAAAATCTTAACTACTCCTGAAAAAAAAATGTTTGGTACTGAATAGAGTTCTGACCACTGATTTACTAAAAGGTCTGAGAATGTGTAGAAAGCAACCATGAAAGCTGTGTGAAAGTAGGAGAGTCTGTTCCATAGATACCCTCGGAGGTTTTGGAAGCTGATTTCACAGTTTATATTTCACAAATTTATATTCCCTCTGTGATCTGTGTGGATGTGCTCCATCTTCCATTCAAATCACGGGTAAATATGTCACTCCGATCAAATGCCATTAATCAGATACTCAAAACTGCTTCTGAAGGACACGGAGATCTATTTAACAAGGTATGAAGTGTTTTTAGCCTGGTTCGTATGTGTTTAAGGCCTGTGATTCCCACAGATCGCTGTGCCGTGATGTGGTTTAGTCATGAGATGGAAAAACACGGTGAAGTTACGCCACAGAAGTTAAGAACTGAGTCCAGGGAACCTCTTTCACTGCTTTGAGCTCAGGCGAGAACCTGTTTTTTTTTTTTTTCTTTTTTCTTTTCTTTTCTTAAAACAATGTTTTCCTTCTCTGAGAAGTTCATACAGTGTAGCTTGAGTTTTATTCACCTTCCTTCTTCTTAGTCCTCCCATAATTACCCTCTCAAACCGCTTTCTAATTTTGAGATTCCCCTCTACTCCAGTAAAGTCCAGTTTGTGTCCAAATAGTTGGGTCTGACTTGGCATATGGTTGACTTACCCAGGAGCTTCAGCATTAAAGGAAACCAACTTTCCTTTTCCCAGCAGCATCAAATAGCAACAGCTTCTCGAGTAATGGTGGGGTTTCTTGTCTACTTCCCCTTCTAAGCTGGAATTTGTGTGAATTGAGTGTGCAGAGGTCTTATATACTCTATCACAACCGCTGTGACTTCATATGCACAACTATACTACATCGCTTCTCTTGATGTTATCCACCACCTCTGGTTCTTACAGTCTTTCCTCCCCCTATTCTGGGAAGATCCCTTAACCCTGGGAGGGTTCGTCATGCTTATTTTAAGCTCTAGAAATAATGCAGGTAGAGTTTTCCTCAGTTAGTTAGTTATTAAATATTTTATGACTCTTTCATCAAAATGAAAAAGATAGTTATCAAAGTGCTGATTCCAAGTCCTGCAAACATTTCCTTTCATTTTGCACCATTTTTCTTGTCATTCTTAAAACTCCATGCTCACTATCATTGACCAATGGGTCATATATGAAGTCATATAGTTGCCAAAAGTGCCAAATATTGTAATAGCATTTCATTTTGAGTATGTAGGCATATGGAATTTCGCAAATGGTTTTCTTCTATTTCTTAGAATTTCCTTTTCTTTTCAAAAGAATATGTATATTTTAGTAGAATCTCCACAAAAAAAAACCTTTGTGATTTATCTTTAAGACCAATAATCAACCTAAGATTCAGAAAATTAGATTCCCACTTCCTTGTTCATCATGACTTCTCTTTTAAGCAGGAATTAAAGGGAGAACATGTATTTGACAACAACCTCAAGTGTGTTGGACTAAATTTGACTAAATAGCCTCTTTGCTGCAAAGTGGCTTCAGGTGATCTAACTCTGTGCTAAGCATTTAGACTTCACATTTGGAAAGCCCATTTGAAAAATCTAGGTTGTCTTTCTGTTCATGTTATATCCACAGCCTTCTGCCTGGCACTCAGTGGGCTTTGTAACATGACCTCGATGGAACGTTCCCAATTGTTGTTCTTGTTTCATCTTCTTGTTCTAAGTCTGACGAGATTGCTTGTCAGTTTCTGACTCTCCTATTATTTTCTAGACAGTTTTCTTGGTTATCAAATTACTTTCTTGCTCGCTTTTTATTTTAAACTTTCTCTTTCAAAATTCCCCAATTTTGATATTCTGGTGACTTTTTACTTTGAATGCTGTTTGCAATCTAGCAGCATTTGGCTCTTATTTTTTGAGGCATGCTTCACAATTTGCCAGTTCTATTTCAACCTTTAAAAGTCTTTTTGATCCTTGTCCTTCTCACTGTGGCGATCATGTATTTGTATTAGACAAACATTTTAGAAGTTAAGTTGAATCATCTCCATTGATAGCTCCTATTTACATAAGACTCTAGGAAATTATTCAAATCACGGACGCATCTTGTTTGCATAGACAAAGGTGGTGTACCAGGCTCTCCCCATTATATTACCTCATTAAGCCTCATTCACCAAACATGGGTTGAACACCTAATAATTGCAGGTTGCCATGTTACTCTGTCCTATAAATAGGATCAAATATAATTACATAATCATGTATCAGAAAATATATAATTATATACATCTCACATATTCAAAATAAATTTCTAAAATAAAATAATTATAGCAACTTGCTATCAATTATATCTTGTCTAAACAAAGACAAAATACTCATCTTTGTTCAGTGTCGTGTAAATCCTGATAAAAAGAATGAATCCTTCCACTTGGGAGAAACAGACACTGAGACATTCATCTTATTCAATAACTTTTTCACAAACGAAGGAAAAATTGTTTCTTCTCAGCTCTTTGGTTTCTTCTTGCTTCAGAATCTCTGATTTTAGCTGTTTCTTAGGATTGCTCATAAACAGGAGAAGAAATAAAGCCGAGGTCTCAGGAGCAGCAAACAATTGTGGAAAATCATGAGGTAATATTGTCCTTGCAACATTTCCGGCCTACTTTTCAGGACCCAGGGGAATCAGATAAGCATTAGATGCGCGTCCAAAACAAACCACAGAGGTCTGTAAGCCACTGCTCACCCTTGGTATAACTTTCACAAGCAATTAACTTAATAAAATATATTCCTTTTCCATGATTAAAACAACCAGAAGATGAAGCAAGTACCTGGGCGTGTGTCATCTGACAAGTCACTGTCTTCTTTAAAAATCCAGGTGGTGCTGCCTTCCTACGATGACCACACTCAGATATGTAAGCCAAAAGACATAAGCATTGCATTATGGGTAGAGAGTTTATTTTCGTTATTCTTTTGAAATCCTCAGCTGGTATGGAAAACAGACCCTTTGAGCTAGAACAGCAGTTGTGCAGGTAGACTTCCTACTTTGGGAAAAGACCTGGTCTTTAGCTTATGGGAATCGAGCCGAGCAGATGTGAAAAGTTCAACCAAAGGAAGAACAGATTAAATGCACTTTTGTGGTTGAAAAACCAAAACAGATGTTTTTATTAAACCACAAAAACCTGAACTCACTTAAATAGCACTAGGTGTCTGAATTTTAAATTCGTATTTTAAATAATTAAAGCATTAAAGTCATAAAAACTTGTGTGTGCCCCTAAACTCTTAATCTTCAAATTAAGGAGTTTGTATATTAATGGAAAAAAAAAACATAAAAACCATCCAGGAACATAGTGTCACTATCATTCGCTTTTCATTTGAAAATGAGAAAGCACCTCAAATTTATAACAAAATCTTTTAGAGAATTTTATTATTTTATTCATGTTATTTGAAAACACATTCATTAAAAAGTCACAACCTCTTTGTAGAATAATCCTGAAATGTATAGATTACTTTTACTACAAGGTCAGTAGTGTGAACAGTGGGATAAAGTAAGAGAGAAGAATGAAGACAAGGCTAATGATATATGGATCCACAAGCTATTGGCCAATTTACTGGAATGCTTTCCCACTCATGACAACACCTACCATGGGAGACAAGATGATGTTGGAAAGCAAACTCAAGTCACGCAAAGCTGTGCCTACTCATCCATATTTAATTTTGCTTTTTCATAGCTCAATGTTAACAGTCCAGTCGTCTACTTCAAACCAAAGGTTGAAAGTCTAAGTTTAGATAATTCAGAAAGAGAGTGAGTGAGACAGAGAGAGAAAGAGAGAAAGAGAGAGAGAGAGAGAGAGAGAGAGAGAGAGAGAGAGAGAGAGGACAGACACACACACAGATGGGGGGGATCTCAAAGTTAGACAACTTTAATCATTAATCTAGATACAATTTAGTCACTGGGCCAAGAGAGATGAATTTAGCTAAAATGGACTTTAAGAATGTAGTTTTTCACCTTTATTTGGAAAAATGACTGTTACATGATGTGTGATAATTTATGGGAGAGCTGGGAGGATGCCTGGCTTCTCTGTCAAGCAATAAGTGAGTATTGGGGGGATAGAAGAATCCTTAATGCTTATCCAGTCTCACTGGAAGGATCCTCTTCTCCACTGTGACTTTAAAATTGGGAAATGAATGAGGGTGACTTCCAAATTGTCTGGGGATATTTTTTAAATTGCACATAATTTTCTTTTTATATACACTTTTCAAAAGTTCCCTGAGGTTGTCTTGGCTCCCAGCCCTCATTTCCCGTTCTGCCCTGACCTCCCTGAGAACTACAGTCTTTATTCTATTTTCTTCTTAACACCTCCGTGAGAATGACCACTGCTTCACTTTCACAACCTACAGAATGATCAGACCATTAAATCATCCTTGCTTCATGCAAGAATGCAGTGCATCGTGTTGGTTATACACCGAATTCATAACAAGTTAGCTACGTTGTATAAAATAAGATGTTATTCAAACAATTCCCTTGTTTCTTTCTGTTTTTAAAATGTGACTACTAGAAAATTTAAATTTAGAATGACTTATATGACTTACATTTGTGTATTGTAAAATGTTTTCATTGCATAGTTGTATATAGTGACAAAATAATAAGAATATTTGATTGCTTAGGAAAATAATATGTCTTTACCTTTAGTCAGAACAATTTTGAATATAAATTTCATTTAAAAATTAAGTTGTTGCCAATTTCTTTTATTTCTTTTTCTTTTCTTTCTTTCTTTTTTTTTTTTTTTTGGTTTCTCAAAACAGGGTTTCTCTGTAGCTTTGGAGCCTGCCTGTCCAGGAACTAGCTCTTATGGACTAGGCTGGCCTTGAACTCACAGAGCTCCGCCTGCCTCTGCCTCTGAGTGCTGGGATGGATTAAAGGCGTGCGCCACCACCACCTGGATGTTGCCAATTCTTGGGATTGCAAGAGTGTTGACCAAGTTGATGAAGGTAGAGAATGGAAAAGGCACTTCAGCTCTGTGAGGGACGACCCTGCCTGGCTGTGTAAATAACAGTTAGCTTTGCATTTCCCTGATCGCTAAGGAGGTTGAGCATGACCTTACGTGTCTTTTGGCCATTTGAACTTCTTCTTTTGAGAATTTAACAACTTTGAGATATCATCTTACACCTGTCAGAATGGCTAAAATCAAAACCACCGATGATAGCCTTTGCTGGAGAGGCTGTGGAGGAAGGGGTACCCTCATCCATTGCTGGTGGGAATGCAAACTTGTGCAACCACTTTGGAAATCAGTGTGGCGGTTTCTCAGGAAATTCGGGATCAACCTACCCCTGGACCCAGCAATACCACTCTTGGGAATATACCCAAGAGATGCC
>NW_026067917.1:7823187-7877130 GCF_014885135.2 Alexandromys fortis | reverse complement strand
AAAAAAAAAAAGAACAGTTAGCTTTAGAGGGATAAGCCACTGTCTCCAAAAAAGTTGCACACATACAAGAATAAAACAAAATAAAAGTGAATCTTAAAAGCGACCCTAAAAAATATTTTCTCAATATGAAGCAAACTGTTTCTTACCTCTTATTCCTTTCAGACATCCACAGCCCCAGGGCTGTTGCTTTTGGTTCATACTCAGTCCATGATCTTTGTTCAATATGAACTTAGTTACTTTTCTGCTTCAAACCAGCTGGTGTTTGACACCCAAATTTCCAATGTTATGTTTGTTTTTAATGTAATTTTTATTTGCATCCTCAATTCTAGATTATTGAGATGTGTTTGTCTATTCACTCTATATTGCCAAATACGCTATCTCTTTTAATCCTATTGTTATTTTGAAATTAAATCTCTCTCTCTTTTTACCTATTTCTGTATCAATTAATACATTTTCAAAACTGAATGAATCTAGAGGACTCTAAGTGTATGTTAATATGCAACTGGTGAGCTTTGTCTCAGCGAAAAATAAACAAATGGTTATAGCTTTTTTAATCTGAGGTGAACTTAAAGTATATTATATTATATTCCCTGCAGAATACAAATCAAGAGATAGGAGAACCGAGAGACGTAGAGAGAAATAGGGAAGACCAAATGAGTGCCTCTTGGCTTCAGTTCTTACTGTGCTCCTTCTTTTTATGTTGGTTTGAACATTTTGTCAAGCTGAGTGTGTGTCTGGTTTTTAAGGTTTGTTTTTGGATATTTAATATAGTTACCAACAGAAGTCAGGCTGCTTGATATGTGTAATTGTTGAGAAACAGCTGTAGAAAAAAAATCTCACTCTGCTCTTCTTATTGAGACATGTTAAAAGAATTTCAAGGGCAATTTTGAGTTCAAGTTATTCTTATGCTACAAATAAGATATGAAAGCTTCAGCAACACACAACTTTTCCGCATAACTGCCCAGCAACAGCCAATCACCATTTTATACGTGAGTCCATGAGACACAATTTCACATGGGAATCAGGATATATTGTTACTGTGGTATTTATTAATCTCCCAACCCAGAAACTTTCTCATAAAATAAAGTTGTTATTGAAACATGACTTATTACCTTGAATATTTGTTAGTTGGCTGGCTATTTTCCTCTTTTATTTGTGAGCAGAAATTTTGTTTTTTAAGCCACTTAGCTTTGCTGTGTTCTTGAGTCCTTTAACAATTGAACAGGTATTCTTATTGACCTAAACCCTTTTAGTGTGATGGAGGGCTGAATGAAAGAAACAAAATATGATCCCTTTCATCTTGAGAAATATTCATTGTCAGGTTTTTCCAACTCCATTTCTCCAGATACTCTTTTCTCATAAAACAAAGTTCATATAGTTTTCATGACCCAGATGAATATTCACTATTTTCACTGAATTTTCTCTGAATGATAATATTCTACGCTAAATTTCCCCCTCATGATATACTTATCATTGAATCATTCTTTTTTTTTTAAAAAAAAGTTGCTCTATAATTACCTGTTTATTCAGTAAATACGTATCAAGTGTTTGCCATAGTTTTAGTATATTAGGCCCCATGATGGAACAGGAGCAAAAAAATGGATAAATAAATAAAATAAAACTACCATAGGCCTGGTCTATTATCAAGATAGTCCACTTAAAAATGCTGTCTAGTGTAAGCAGGGAATTCCTAGAAGCAAAAGGAAAATATAGATTACTCTCTCTTCAAGCTGGAGTTTCAAGGACCGTTTATGAAGCATCCATGCCTGTCCTCATGCCTGTGGCCTGATTTATGTGCCCTTTTATAGTTCTCCAGGCAATTTAAATATGCAGCGAGAGTTGAGGGCAAATGAACCTTAGTTCATCTGGGTGAGGTGTGGCGCCTTGGTTGAGAGGATGCTCACTCATGCCCATCTTCCCAACCAGTGGAGTCTACTGGCCTCTTCCCTTTTGCACCAAAGGTAAAAATGTCAAAGAAGTCTGAAGAGGTTATGCTTATTTTCCTAATAATAATATTATTACTGTTAGGCTATGCAAGCAGCTAGCAAGTTATAGCCCTGAGGATCTTTCCCTCCTCCTTAAATCTTACAAGTCATTTAAAGAAGTAAATAGTATGCCCCAGTAACCCTCAGCCTTATTAAGGAATATCATGCACTACCAAACCATTCCTAAATATTACCTCCAGGGTTTTTTCTTAAAATTAATAATTTTCTGGGTATAGTTGCATTACCAATTTATACAAAAATGAGAAAATTTTGTGGCACCTAAGCATAGGAGATGCAGATATTTTATGTAATCACCCAGAGGTATACCTTAAAGGTTAGCTCAGAGACAATATCATTAAAGGTATAAAGGTTAACAGGAGGATGGAATTTTCATCCTTGTACCATTGTACCTATGTAATTTGTCTGTTTTCCCATCTTACATCATCCTGTCTTTCTAATTTGTTATGTAAAAATACATAAAACTGATAAACAAGCAAGCAAAAACAACAAGGAAAAAGAAAACTTCTTAACTTTTTTTTTCTTTTGTCGTTGTGTATCACTACTTAAAAGACAGAACTCTTAGGGTGATAGCAATTTAAGATAGGACAGTACAATTCAAAACACACCAAAAAGATAACAGATTTAGTGAAACTGACATATGTTAGTGATTATGCAATCCTTCATTTCCCACAGATTTCTTTTTAAACTTTGGAAAATCCCAGAAGAACTGACCGAGTCATTTAAACCACAACAGGTTTCTTTCAACATCAAAACCCTGAGTAGGAGTGGGCGAGGCATAATTTAGCTTTTTCTTTCTTTTTTTTTTTTCCCTCAAGGACAGGGACAGCCTGGTTCTGACTGTAGAGCAGTGGATCTGACTTCCTTCTCAAACTGAGGAGTCCTGAAAAGATCCAAGCCGAGGAAGCATATTTTCTCCATGACATGAGAAAGGGCTGCGGAGATCCAAATGAAAACGGACATTTCGCTTGAGTGATTGTTCTTATCCCACCTTGGCTTTGGGCCTAATTCAACAGGCACTTAGGTGGCTGAAGAGGGAAATTTTTGTTAAAGTGAATCCAGCTCTGCGTTGGACACAGAGCCTTTTGACAGGAGGCCGAGTTCCTTGTGCTAGCTGGCAAAACTAGCACGTTTCTCTTCCAGTTGTTGCAGGGGTTTGAAAATACCTCATTTCCTGGCAACAGTTTTCTTTCTCCAGGAGATAAAGGAAAGGAGTCTTCCATCTCCACCATAGAACACTTCTATCGTTTCGGAAACTGTTGTTTCAACCGGGCTGCATGGCTTGAACACTCATTCTGGCTCTCCACGGGCCTCTTGACAGCTGGCTGGTGAGCAAAAAACAGTCTCAGCCAAGGACTCCCTTTTCTGATTGTCGGTGTCAGTGGGAGTCTGTGGGCTGTCATCAGGAAGTTCATCTTACATGTATGACCATGGGGGCTGTGTGTGTTCAAATATGTGTGTATAAGGTATGGGCAGAGTGCCTAGTCTGAAGCTTTCCTGCGTCCTCAACTGATTGAGAAAGTCAGAGCTGAATGAAGGTGGCACTCACTTTTTTGTTGCTCCCTAGGAAGTGCTGTGAAATCTTTAGTGACAGGCAGCCTATTATATTGATGTAGACTGTGTTAATCACAAATAGACAACCTAACCTGGTGGCAAAATGAATTAATAAAATCATCCTCGGTGACGTTTTAGGAAAGTAAGCTGAGAGCTTTAAGATGTCGTATCTGTACTTTGGAATAGGTTTTAGGTTTATACAGCACAGAAATAGCTAAGATGCTGAAGTTTAAGACAAGATGTCCTAGTGAGTTGAAACAAACCAGAGACATTTGAGATGAGGAAAACTCAGTAGAGAAAATACCCATAGCAGATTTGTCTTTAGGGCACTTTCTCCATTAATGATCAATGTAGGAGGGCCCACCCATCTTTCTAGGCGGTTCAGCCTGGGTAGGAGGTCCTGGACTGCATAAGAAAGCAGGCTGAGCAAGGCATGGGGATTAAGCCATAAACAGTGTTCTTCCATAGCTTCTGTTCAGTTCCCACCTTCGGGTCCTGCCTTATGTTCTTGCCCTAACTTCCCTCAGTGAGGGAGTGGGACTTGCGAGTTTTAAGGTGAAATGGACCCTTTCCTCCCCATGTTGCTTTTAGCTATGGTGTTTCATCATAGCAATAAAAACATCAACTAAGACAGAAACTAGTACCAGGTTCATGAGCACAACATTGCCATGACAGACCTGACCAGGTTTTGGAAAGTGTTGTGGAAGGACTTTGGACCTTTGTGCTGGAAAAGCCACGGAACGTTCAGAGTTTAACGAACTGTTGTGGGAATTTAGAAACTAATTTGGAGAGCAGTGCAGAGGATGCGGGCCTGGCTGTGAGGTTTCAAATAGAAGTTTGAGAATCCCTTAAAAACTCTACGGGACCATCTGATAATTTGAATTAAGGATTACTCAAGTGAACTGGGCAATGGTGGTATACACCTTTAATCCAAGCACTCATGGAAGCAGAGGCAGGCAAATCTCTGTGAGTTCGAGGTCAGCATGGTCTACAAGGTGAGTTCTAGAACAGTCAGAGATACAAAGAGAATCCCTGTCTTAAAAATAATAATAATAATAATTACTAAAGTGAAACTTTTGCTTTGCTGGGGAAATTGCTACTGATCAGTTGAGACTATAAGACTGATCATCTGTAAGATGAGATCAGATTTAAGGAACAATCTTCCATCAAGTATTTCTTCAGGGTTAGCTCTCGGAGGCTGGAGTACAGAGGTAACCAAGGTCAGACATTGTGCTAGTGGCTGAGTTTTGTGTTGTGTAAAAGACTCACAGGTGATTCTGACTTGAAGGTTCATGCAGACCAGCTAAGGCTTGGCACTGTTCCACGCCAGGAGAGGCTGTTAGTGAAGGTGCAGCTTAGGTTGCAGCAGAAGTTCCAGGACTGGAGGGGTCATGAAGAGAAGCTGAGGCCTGTGATAGTGTCAGGTTCACGAACATGTTCCAGTAGAGGCTATTTTTGAAGATGCAGCCCAGGAGAAGCAGAAACCCAGGCCTTTTGGAGTTGTTAGTAGCATGGGACACCACTGAAGAAAGCAGGAGGTGTGGAGTGGGCCAGACCTGAGCCTATGAGAGAAATTGCATTGGTGGTGGCAGAAACAGAGAAGTGAATCCGTTCAGGTCTTTTGGGCCTCAGTAGATCTAAGTGCCAGAAGTGTCAGTGAGGTCTACACTGTTGGACTTTGGTTTTGCTTTGCTTTGAACGTAACTTCGCCCTTGTTCTCTCCTCTTGAAATGAGAAACTATGTAATTTAATTTTGATTTCACATGATCTCACAGTTGAGAGGCTATGAATGTAAAAATTTGGATATTTTAAAGAAACTGAGCTTTTAAAGTGTTGGAATTTTTTTATTCTGTCTTTTTTCCCTTAGATCTTTCCTTTTTTATTTTTTTTTTAAAGAAAGCAAACTATCTTTCTTTTTAAAAAAATTAAATAACAATCCCAGTTCCCACTCCCTCCCCTCTTTCCGTTCCCTCTACCCCCACCCCCCTACCCACTCCTCAGAGAGGGTAAGGCTAATTGCTTTGGGGAAGATCTAAGACCTTCCCTACTATATCTAGGTTGAGCAAGATATCCATCAAAGATAATAGGTTCTCAAAAAGCCAGTATAAGCAGTAGGGATAAATCCTGGTGACACTGTCAGTGGCCCTGCAGTCTGTCCAAGCCATACAATGGTCACCCATATTCAGAGGGTCTAGTTTGGTCCCATGCTGGTCCCTTCCCTATTTGACTGGAGTTGGTGAGCTCCCATTAGCTCAGGTAAACTGTTTCAGTGAGTATCTCCATTATGATCTTGACCTCTTTGCTCATATTCTCACTCTTTCCACTCTTCAATTGGACTTTGGGAGCTCAGTCCAGTGCTCCGCTGAGGGTCTCTGCCTCTGTTTCCATCTGTTGCTCGATGAAGGTTCTTTGGTGACATTTAAGATATTCATCAATCTGACTACAGGCCAAGGCCAGTTTGGGCACCCACTTCCCTCTGTTGCTTAGGATCTTAGCTGGGGTCATCTTTGTGTACTCCTAGGAATTTCTCTAGTGTCAGGTTTCTTGCTAGTGCCATAATGGCTCTCTCATTCAAAGTATCTTTTTTTTTTTATTTTTTTTGCTCTCACCCCTGTCCTTCTTCCATCTTAACTATCCTGTTCCCTCGAGTTCCCATCATCCTCTCCTTCTGCGCTTCTCTTCCCCTACTATGCACCCTTCTCCCCCCACTCCCATGCTCCCAGTTTTGTCAGACGATCTTACCAGTAACACAGACACTGAGAGCAACACTAAATAAATGGGACCTTCTGAAACTGAGAAGCTTCTGTAAAGCAAAGGACACATTCAATAAGACAAAAAGGCAGCTAACTTAATGGGAAAAGATCTTCACCAACTCCACTTCAGACAGAGGACTAATCCCCAAAATATATAAAGAATTCTGTTGTAGGAAGGGGGCCATTTGTTGGTTCCCGGCCGCTTATCCCTGAAATAATCATACAGAAACTACATTAATTAAATCACTGTTTGGCCCATTAGCTCTAGCTTTTATTGGCTAACTCTTACATTTTAATTTAACCAATTTCTATTAATCTGTGGAGAACTCAAGAAATTAGACGTCAAAATTCTAAAGAATCTAGTTAAAAATGGGGTACAGAACTAAACACAGAATTTTCAACAGAAGAATCTCAAATGACCAAAAGACACTTAAGGAAGTGTTTAACATTCTTAGCCATCAGAGAAATGCAAATAAATGACTAGGAGATACCATCTTACACCAGTCAGAATTGTTAAAATCAAAAACACCAATGATAGCTTATACTGGAGAGGATCCGGAGTAAGCGGAACACTCCTCCATTGTTGGTAGGAATGCAAACTTGTAAAATCACCCTTAAAATCAGTACGGCAATTTCTCAGAAAATTGGGAAACAACCTCCCTCAGTACCCAGCAATACCACTCTTTGGCATATACCCAAAGAATGCTCAATCAAACTAGAAGAATATTTGTTCAACTATGTTCATAGCAACATTATTTGTAATAGCCAGAACCTGGAAACAACCTAGATGCTTCCTCAATCAAAGAATGGATAAAGAAAATGTGGTACATTTACACAATGAAGTACTATGCAGAAGTGTAAAAAAACAACATCTTGTAATTTGCGTGCAAATGGATGGAACTAGGAAAAAAAAAAAAACATCCTGAGTAAGGCAAACCAGACACAAAAATATGAGTGTGGTATGAACTCACTCATAAGTGGATACTAGTTGTAAACAAAGATTAATGCGCCTATAGTCTATGACCCTAGAGAAGCTAAGTAACAAGGTGAACCCTAAGAAAAACATATATAGATCCATCTATGTGTCATTTATGTCATGGACCTTGATCTCATTCAAGGTCCTTTTGCATCCTCTCTTTACCCCTTACCCCTCCCAAATAAAACAAAATTTAAGAGAATAAAAGGAAAAAATAGAAAGGGAAACATATAAAAGTCTCCTCATGGACACTGCAGTGTTAAACAGTGAGTAGTGCTGTAAGCCTTCTTGTCCGTATATCTTTACTATCAAGTATTCATTGCAAAAAGTCACTGGTCTGCTTTGAGGTCTCTGATTTCTCGTACAATATTGATGTTGAGTCCTCATTAGTACTCTACGTGGGTAACCTGTTGTTGTCCTGCCTTGTGAAGATCCTGTAGTTTTGTGCCTGTGGGTCAGCTTTCTTTACATGCTCCATCAGGTCATAAGTAGAGTGGATATTAGGGTAGGCCAAGTCATAACCTTGGGTTTGGGCCTGGGCAGCTATAGGGTTATTCCATCAGATACGAGGGAGGGGGACTTGATTGGAGGAGGGGGAGGGAAAGGGGAGGCGGCGGTTGGGAAGAGACAGAAATCTTTAATAAATAAAAAAAAAGATAAAAAAAGAAAAAAATTGTGACATATCTCTCATGTTTACAACTTCAGGCTGGCTCATCCCTACCTGCAGTAATAGGGTTGGCTTAACTGCTCTTATGACCATAGGACCAGCTCTCCCACCTGCCCTGGGAGTAGATGGGGGGCAACTCTCCCCTTTATATGTCACCTCAAGGCAGATAGAAAATGGGGACAGCTTTCCCATGCTCACAACTTTCAGTGACTTGATGACTTCTGTGCTAATAGGGTTGGCTTCCCTGGCGAGGTGCAGGGCCTGCTCTCCTGAGTGTTGTAGCTGGTGGGTGTCAGAGATGGCTTTCCCACTCTTATGACTGCAAAGTCAGCTCTCCCACATGGCCCAGGCATAGATAGGTAGTGGGAGAGGGCATCGTTTCCCTGTCTATGACACCAGAGACAGATGAGGAATGGGGGCATCTCTCTCATAATCACAACTTTGGGGCTGTCTCACCCTTTTATAGGGTTGGTTCTAGTGTGCTGCCTTGGAGAGGTGCAGGGCCTGCTCTCCCAAGTGTTGCAGCTGGAGCGGGTCAGGAACAGCTCTCCTGCTCTGCTGAACACAGGGCCAGCTCTCCTCCTTGCCTCAGGCATTGGTGGGCAGTGTGGGGTTGGAGGAAAGGTTTGAATTTTTAAAGACCGTGGAACTTTTAAAAATTGGGATGCTCTTTATGTTTTGATACTGATATTAAGATGAGATCTTGGAGATAAATAACAAAGAAAATGCTATGGTTTGACATTGATATGTTTAATGAGGGATAAAATGTCCTAGGTAGTTTTTTTTGCTAACTTGATACAGGTTAATGTTATTTGAGAAAAGGAAATTCAACTGAAAAAATGCTCACAGTTGACTCATCTGTGGGCAAACCAGTGGGGCATTTTATTGATTGACTACTGATGTGGAAGGACCCCTTATTATACATGGTAGCATGCTTGGGCAGGTGGTCCTGGGGTGTATAAGAAAACAGGCTGAGCAAGCCATGGGCATAAAGCCATAAGCAATGCTCATACATGGCTTCTGCTTCACTTTCTGTCTCCAGGTTTCTACCTTGAGTTCCTTCCCTGACTTTCCTCAGTGATAGATATGACCTGAGAGTCTTATTTATCTAGTTGAAGTTAATTCTTTCTTCCCCAAATTGCTTTAGTAATGGTGTTTTATTACAGTTATATAAACCACAACTCATACAAAATAGAGAAATCATAGACAGGACAGAGGACTAAGAGACTTCCCAACTCTTTTTTTGAACTTCTTGTCAAGGTTATTGTTTTTTATTAAATTTTATAGAGTTCTACATTTTTCTCTGCTCCTCTCTCGGCCTCTCCCCTCTCCTTTAACCCTTTTCCAAGGTCTCCATGCTCCCAATTTACTCAGGAGATCTTGTCTTTTTCTACTTTCCATGTAGACTTATGAATGAATGCATGTGATAATTGTTTAGTAATGGGTCAGGGTTGCCTCACTCAAAATGATTTCTAGCTTCCATCCATTTTCCTGCAAAATTCAAGATGTTGTTATTTTTTTCTGCTGTGTAGTACTCCATTGTATAAATTTACCACATTTTCCTTATCCATTCTTTGGTTGAGGGGAATTTAGGTTGTTTTCAGATTCTGGCTATGACAAACAATGCTGCTATGAACATAGTTGAACACATGTCCTTGTGACACGATTGAGCATCCTTTGAATATATACCCAACAGTGGTATTACTGGGTCCTGAGGAAGGTCGCTTCCTAATTTTTTTTTTTTTTTTGTGAAATTGCCACACTGACACCTGAAGGGGATGTACCAGCTTGCATTCCCACCAGCAATGCAGGAGTGTTCTCTTTACCACACAACCTCTCCTACATAAGTTGTCATCAGTGTTTTTGATCTTGGTCATTCTTACAAATAGTCAGAACAAGTCTTAAGCCAAAGCCTGATTCAGTTCAATGATTACACTGAATTATTGATGCTATCCTTTCTTTGTTTGTGTCTGTGTCATTGATTTGATATACACTGCATTATGGGGCTGCCATATTGGTGTATGTCAAACAATTTTATATAGAAGCTTTGGGGTAGGGAGGGCTGTTTTTGTAGGGCATATCTCCCTGCTTATCTTGTTACTAAAAAGGTGTTTGCACATTTATCCAATGGAAAACAGACTCTTATTTGCGCTGCCTACCTGGTCTTATGAGTTCAAAATAGTTGAGATGACATTAGCAGTGGTCATAGATTTTTTGGGACTATGTCTGGCCTGCTTGGATATGCAGAAAGAGTTCTTGTTTTCATCTTGTTGTTGTTTGTGCATCAGACTTTTACCATGGGTGGCTGAATTTAAAACTACTTAATAAAAAGATGCTGTTGATAGAGGTTTCTGTCCCACCCATTCCTATAGCAATTCAGTCCCAAGGAAACACAGGGGCCTAAATTAATTTTAAACTGGTTGGCCAATTAGCTTAGACTTTCTTATTAGCTAACTCTTACATCTTATGTTAACTCATGTGTTAGTCATGTAGCTTAGTACCTTTATCAGTGAGGCATTCTCTTCTTGCTTCCTCTGAATCTGAATCTGGTTAATGACTGCAGACTGAGCCTTTTGTTTTCCCAGAATTCTCCTTTTCTGGTCACCCTGCCTATACTTCCTGCCTGGCTACTGGCCATGCAGCATTTTATTAAACCAATACAAGTGACATATCTTTAGAGGGTATAAGACCATTGGCCCACAGAAAGTTTTAAGAAAAATAAAAAAAATGCTTTTCAATGCAGTGCACAGGATTTCTTTAATAGGATATTCTTCTGTGCTCAGTGTAAAATGTTGTACAAATTCAATAAATATTTGTTGACTGAATTAATAAATGCATAATGCTTTTGGAACACTTTCTTAATGGTATAGAATTATATATAGTTAGAATTGGTAGTTCTATTTAAATAATTCATGTGGATAGTTCCTTAAATGGTATGATAAAATGAGAGCTGTAGAAGCATGAGAATAGATTTATTATCTTTTAAACTCTCCTACCAATGAGTAAATCTCATATTGCAAATATTAACTGTGACAATGCCATACAATATCTACCTGGTATCACAACCTTCTCAGGATTCAGACAGTGAACATTTCGAATCCTAAGTAGGGACTATTTAAGGTAATGAGTTCTGAATAATATTTATTAACTATATTTTAATGATCCATCCTTTTTTTATTAAAAACATTAAAATCTTTTAGGAGTCACTTCATAAATGTGGCTTTAATTTTTTTACTATATTCATGGGCCACTGCTTTCTTAGGAAAAGAGATTAAGCGATGCAGGTTTAGAGAAACAAATTACTGTGCTAATCTCCCGGTGTTTTTCTTCTTGATATGACCACTGACGCCTAATTGGAGAGGTGCGGATCTCATTGCAGTAGGCTTTTCATTACTGCGCTACTGAATTATTTGCTAGGGATTGGAAATCTGGTGCTACAGGGAGAAAATCCAGAAACTGACCCACTCTTCCAAAGTAGTTTAGAGAGACAACAGGGTGTTACACAAAGGTAGCCATTGTAGGCATATTCTCAGAATTCCCAGGTTATAAACCATTGTTTCTCTGTGGCATGCACTGTCAAATAGCCAGGAACAACGTGGCTATCCTAGTCTAGAGTACAAATGTGTTTAGTTGAACCTTGAAGATTTCTCCCAATTAAGTGGCATTATTTGGGCAGGTCTCTGGCTTCACTTCATAAGGTGGGAATCTAGGAAAGCTAACATTCCTGTCTCTCATGGTGATAATCTGCTTATGCTGGATAGCACTGTTTTCTTAGATGCGGCAGGTACATTTCAATTAGCCATGCTTTGCTGCCGTTCCAGGTTCCTTCACACACCTCTCTACACACTGCTTACATGGTCAGCATAGATCTCTGCCCTATGTAACCTTTTGTCATAGTATTGAAGCCCTTACTGATGCCTGCTCCTGCTACAAGGATGTTTTATAACCTGTCTCAACGTTTGCTCCTACAACGTGCTAGAAAATATAATAAAGTCTCAGTGGGTTTCTAAAATATTTCTGAATCCTATCTATAACAACCTACATGCCTTTTATCTCTTCTGTTTTTAAGGAAATATGACAAGGCCTCCTAACCAGACTTTCTAGCTACAGTCTTTGTTGCTTTTCCTATATTTTAATCTCTTGGTGTATTCAATATTTCCAAGAATTTTCCACTGTCACTGTGCAACTGTCTGTAAGTCATACTGAATTCCTCACACAGCTTCTGTATGAATGTAGGGTAGTTGTTTTTTAATGTCACGGAGCCAGGCTAAGCGCTAATAGACAGTAGATATGTTACTCTTTCCAGTACTTACGACTTTCCTGCTCTTTACCATTTATAATTATACAATTTTTTAAAACAAAAAAGTGGAAATCATTTATTGAATTAAAATGGGATTCATATTACATATAATAAGCCAAATATTTCCTCATTCATGCATTTAGGAGGAATTATTTCCCATAAATACCAACATAAAAACGTGCCTGCCTCAAATTTCTGTTGCTCTATATGTTTCTTCTTACTCCACTGAGCCAATATTTTCCTCTTTCAGTTTCTCTATTAACTTTAATTAGGCTCATGAGTTTGCTGGCCAGGTGGGTTTTCCCTAAACACTCACAACTAGGCTTTCTAGGCTAGCAATAGAATTAAGTTAAGCTGCCATTTTGAGGCAGAATCAAACATTATAAGATGGAGAAGGTTCCAGGGCCACCACAACTCATTTTATACACCAAGGACTTCAGCAGACAGCACTTTAGTAAGCCAGGCTACACATGTTTTAGGGACTACTATGGATCCATTTTCAAAAGCAATATTGGTTATGATTCCACAGCTGAAAGATCTCTGAGGGAAAGTCCATTCACGTGAAAACATGCTAGATCCGTATGGTATAAGGAATACCATCCTGAGTGACCCATTCTCTGTTTTAATGTGACCTATCAGCAACAGAGAATTTTGCAATTGTATTGTCATAATAGACTAGTAAGTTTAGTCTAATTTGACACTTGGTTTTGTTTTGTGTCTTCTAGGAAGTATAAACCTGCCTACATCATGTGTATCCTTTAGGGTATTAATGTGTATCTCTTGTGTAGTTTTCTTACGAAGTCTTTAAAAAGGTACAGAACAAAGCTGAAAATCTTCCCCCTGTCCTACGGGGCATTAGATCAGCTCAGGTACTGGCTGCTGGTTTAATAAAAGGATAGGATTTCCATTGACTTCAGGCAGGCTTAATGTATTGTTCTCGGAGTGAGACAGTCAGAATGAGTCAGGAGCCAAAGAATACACTTTATAGACACAAATAATCGTAAATTCAGAATGTCACCTTTAGGCAGAGGCATTTTTATTATTGTTAGTGGAGCTGCTGAGTAGGTTTGATGTTTTATTCTCTGGAGGACTCAATGTTCCCGAGTCCTGGAGCCCTGTCTTTATCAGGCTCACAAGGAGGGAGCCCAGCCAAATTTGCTTCCTATACTTCTCTATGATTGATAGCAGATGGCATGCTTTAAAATAAACCTATCCATTAGCAGGCCTCAGTGTTTTTACTCAAGGCATTTACAACTGTCTCGAGCAGGAAACACATTCACTCCACAAGCAAGCTTCAGTCCACAACAGCTGTACAGGTGCAAATCTCTCATTAACTCTTAAACAGTGGTGAAATAAACAATGGCTCTCTCTTACCCTGTGTAGAGGTGTGTACTCCAGAGCACTTGCGGATTCCTTCTCCTCCACAACCAAGGAGTTTTATCGAGACACAGCTATATCACGCACAATTATAGTATGCTTGTCCTCAGAACGTAGGTGTCATGTGGTTGTTGTAGTTTAAAAGTTTGTGTCTTTGCACACAGATTTAGTAGTACAGTACCAGTATTACAGGACCGTATCTGAAGGCTTAAAAAAAAAGATTCAGAAAATGTCCCTGGCAGTTCTCAGGTGTCTGGTTTCCTGTGCCTAAACTTGATGTGTCCTGAGATTTAAGCTAACAGCTTAATTTTAGACAGAGCATTATGAATTCTTATCCTATTGATAGATGATGTCATTTTTATAATTATCTTTAATTCATGTTTTATCTAGGGGAAATGAGTGGCCTCTGGATTTTGGGATGTGTTCAAGGGAGGAAAGAAATCCTGTAGTTTAATCTCTTATCACTATTGACTTTATTTTAAAAGTTGTTCTAGGAAGCTACTAAAATGAGGTCCTTCAATCTTACCAAAAACCTTGAAGAAACTATTAATGTCCTGGGTTTTACAAATGAGAACACCACGGTGCTCTCTTTGTTATGATATAAAATGGTGCCTTAACCCAGGAGGTTTTAGAACTATGATACGTTGATGACTTTCTGTCTCAAAATCTTTGTTTCTTAGTTTAGAATCTAAGTTTGGGCCCACAATTGTACCTGCCTAATATCACTACTGTGATGATAGAGAAATATAGTGTTTGCACAGTGCTTGGACCTGCACCTGAGCTCAATAAGTTGATGTAGCTTTAATTTTGAGTGCTGTCACCATCACTAGTAAATCGATTAGAATGACATTAAACACCTGAGCTCAATTGGTCCTCTCTGCTCTCCCTCTCTGTCTGGGACTCTATGCTTTGAAAATGTTTTAATGTCCAAGCAAATCAATTCATTTGTTTTTATTTCACACTTTATTAATTAGATGCACACAGACTTGCCAATCAGAGGCAGTCAACAGTGTGAGGTAATACCGGTTTTCTCTTGAAATTGCTAAGACTTTGCCCCAAAGCAAAGTAATTTACACTTTACCTTCAGCAGCTTTATTATTGGTGAGTGTGTGATTCCCTTAGGCCTTCTGAATAATGAAAGTGGTTAATGGAGCCCTCATTACAACCTTCCATGGGTCCCCATGGGCCCACGTTGCCATGATAGGTGAACCTGAGCCAAAATATCTCTTCAGTGGGCATCTGGAGAGGCGAGGCAGTAAAAGACATAAAATATGCCCCGTGACTACCCTATCCCATGGTATTTTCAAAGAGGATAGTCATGTTAAATAGAAGAGTACCAATGACTTTCTTGTGAACAATATAGATGGTTCTGGGAAATACAATGGAAGGATACAAGTATGTACACAGTCCTTTCTACAACCATCTGTATGGGTCTCTAGAGTCATGTTTGGAGAAATAATTCTGTGTTCTCTCTCTCTCTTGCTTTTGTGCTCTCTCTTTCCTATCCAGTTTTGATTACTGTTACTTTTTCTTTCTGTCTTTTGTTTGTTTGTCTTTTTGACTCTGAATCTCACTATGTGGCTGGCTGGCATTTAACTCAGGGTCCTCTTGAGTAGCAGATTATGGAAGGAAGCGCCATCATATCCAGTGAGCCGAATGCTTTTTTCTGTTTTTGAGAATTCATTTAAATAAGTTTTAGAACAAATATATCCAAACACAAGGTAAAGGAAGAAAAATGGCTAGAACAACAAAGGGATATTTAAGTGAAAAAAAATCCTCTTTTAGGAATAGGATATTTTTTAATTGATATACATACAAAATATCAGATGATTTGTATTTACAATGACCTATGGTGGCCAGAAACATTTCATTTGGATTTCTGAGATGTAAATTCATGTTTGGTATGATTATAGAAGGTAATGCCATGCTGAATGGATATTCCATAGCTCTTATTGTAAGCTTCAAGGGCATATGGCTCGGAACCTGAGATTACTCAAGGGCATTCTGGTATACAGCTTTAAAGGAAGTTGATGCATTCATGGTTCCTCCACACTTCATTACTAGTTTTGGTATCACAGTAAATGGGATTAAGTTGGGTAGATTTATAAACTCTAAACAGAGAGAAAAATATCTAAGGAAGGGACACCAGGATAAGAAGTAAACGCGTATCCATATATATTCTGCAGAAAGGAATTATTTTGGTAAGAAAAAAATTCATTTTTTTTCAGACAGATATTACGAGCTTGAACAATGTAAGAAGAGGCTTACTCATTAAGATTTGGTAGACTGAATTGATTCATGCTAAGACTGCATCACCATCAAAGTAAGCTATGAATTCGTTATAGCTATTAGATATGCAGCCTCTTATTTTATTCAATTCCAGATAATCAGCCTTTGGAACATAATGGTGAAAAGAAACAGTGGTGAACTGAGCATCCTTTTACCTGCTTTCAACAGGGGAAATGATTCAGTATCTTATTCTTTTTTTGGATGAGAACTATAGGTCTTTATTCTTAATGGAAGGCAGAGTATGAAAATCAAGGCTGGAGCTAGTGGCATCTGCTTCTTTCCTGCCTCCTTCCCTGGCAGGACAGGTAGCAATAACAGATTGCAGAGTCTTTGTACTGCACCAGGGTGAGGCCTCTGCAGTCCCAGTGCAATGATCCAGGCAGCTTTCCTGTAAACTCATTTTACCCAATGAACTTGAAAGGATATTTGACTATCCCTGGTAGTTCTTGATGATCACTATCATTCAAATGTACTGGATCAATAAAGTTTCTATCACTAGGGAGATATCTAGACATGTGGTAAATGAAGAAGTAAAGAATTCCTACTTTAGTAAGTTCACTTTGTGTGCCATCTCGACACAAGCCAGAGTCATGAAAGAAGAAGGAGCCTCGGTTATGGAAAAGCCTCCATGAGTTCCAGCTGTAAAGCATTTTCTTAATTAGTGATCAGTGGGGGGTGGTATCAACCCTGGCCTGATGGTCCTGGGTTCTACAGGAAATCAGGCTGGGCAAGCCATTTGGAGCCAACTAGTAAGCAACACCCCACAGCCCCATGGCCCCCGCATAAGTTCCTGCTTCTAGGATTGTCCTGACTTTCTTCAGTGATGAACAACAATATGGAAGTGTAAGTCAAATAAACCCTTTATTCCCCAAGTTGCTTTTTGTTTCGTCTCAGCAAAAGAAGCCCCAGCTAAGACAATAAGTATCATGTAAATTCTGCTGTTTATATTGAATTTAATATCTGTATTCCTTTGATGAAAAAGTCATAGTAGGAAAATTTTGACCACTATCCCCACTTGTTCAAGTGTCATCATTATGATTTTAAAAATTCTGAATCTATTTACTTGTTATTAATCACTTGACCTCTTATACAATCACTTTAAAATAATTCATGCCTCTTCATATCTAGTCTTTTTTTCTTTCTTGATACAAAATGTGTTTCTAGGGTTCTTTTTTAGAGCCACCCATTTCTTAAAAACTTGATTTTATTCTGCTAAGAATTAGAAATTTCTAAACATAACAAACCTGCTCATTGCCTTTTCTCAATCCTGTGTCATTAGAAGCATTGGAAGTTGAAGTTCATTGCTAGTTGTAAGCTATGACTTCATCCTTTTCTATTATTGGTTCTATGTATGAAGTGGACTACCATGACTCTGCACTCCTAAATATTAAAAAGCCTTTCAAAATCAAGATACATTCAGTTTATGGAACTTTACTATTAATGGAAATATCTAACGGAACAACAGTTTCTTAAACATATATTGAATTAGGCTTCATTCATTTTTTTCTGTGTCTCTCTCTTTTCCTTTTTATTTAAAAAGAAAAGGAGCTGAAGAGACGGGCCAACATTACCAATTAGAGTAAGCTATGAATTAGATACATCTATAGATATGTAGCCTATTATTTCAAGGAATTCCAGGACCCAGGTTCATTAGTTATGACTCATAGGAAAGCCCATAATACTTTGTAACTCAAGAAATAGAGGATTTGATAGCCTCCTTATGGCCTCTGTGGTACCAGGCATATATACGTATCTATAGGCCAAAAAAGCATACACATCAAAATAAGTAATCTTTAAAAATTACCAGAGCGGGCAGAAAAAAAACTGACTAATCCAGTTCGGATTGAATTGTTGTTATTCGTTTGAAAAGTACTTTACATTTGTTTCATGATTTGTGCTTTCTGAGTCCTTTGATCAGTGAATCATTGAGAAATTGTGGCCTTGTGAACAACATTAGGAGTTATTATTTATTAGACACACGGGCATCCTTTGACTCTGTGATAACAATGACCACTGGTCCTATTTCGCTATTAGGAAGGTTTCAACATTGTAAAATGTGTGTAATTTTACTAATTTTGTTTGTGTGTTTGTAAAATTGAACCCGAATCTATTGCCTTCAACTTTTAAGAGAAAGAAGCCATAAAAGGCACTTACAGCATTAGGCCTATGCTTCTCACCTGAGTCTTCCTAAGAGAGAGAAACAATGGCATTGTCTTTTTACCAAAAGAGTCATGACATGTTACCCAATGATCTGGGTTAAATTTTGTCTTAGTTAGGATTACTATCAATGTGATGAAACACCTTGACCAAAAGCAACTTGGGGAGGAAAGGGTTTATTTTACTATACTTTCACATCACTGTTCATCATGAAAGGAAGTGAAGGAAGGCAGGGCAGGAACCCAAACAAGACAGGAACCAGGAGGCAGGAGCTGATGCAGAGATCATAGAAGGGTTCTGCTTACCCATTTGCTCCCTATGGCTTGCTCAGCCTGCTTCATGCAAACTGGACCATTCACTTAGGGGTGGCGTCACACACAATGGGCTAAGTCTTACATCAATAAGAAAAATGTACTGTAGACTATCCCACAGAAGAACATTTTCAAGGTATTTTCTCAATTGAGGTTCACTCTTCTCTAGCTTGGGTCAAGTTGATGTAAAACTAACTAGCACAAATTACAAATGTATTTGACATTTCTGTTATTCAGTTAGATTTCTTGGAGTAGTGTTGTTGTATTTTATTGTTTAAGACAATGAAACAAGCAGATTATTAAATACTGAAAATGTAAGAAGTTAGCAGTGCTAAGTTATCATCCCCAAAGGCAGTCAAAAATTGTTAATAATTAAAGTGAAACAGAATTTACTTTCCAATAAATATATTTTTTAACTTGTGAGAAATATGAGCAATATATTATTAATAATTAACACATAGTACATTAGATAATATTGTAATTGTTTATGAAATTTGTTTTATACTCCATATTTTTAGTGGAGCAGTCAAAAAAATTAATCTGCCAGGTTTGGCAATGCTGGGTATCAGTTTTTGTAAAAGTCAGGTCTAAAGGATTATGACTACAATTTCCTCATTGAGAAATATTCTTGTGATGATTCCCAGAAAGATTTTTTTTAAAAACCCACCTTAATAATAAACAAAATATCAGTATAAGTTTTTATGGAACTTTAATTCTCAAAGAATCCCAGAATGCTTATAAACTCTTATTCAAACCATACCCAAAGCCTGCTGATGCACGGTTGCACACTGGAGCCGAAATGTCAGTTGGAGAACTCATTTCTGCCCAAAAGGGTGCGGTCTGCATGACCTAATGGACTCCTCTGGCTCTGAGTTTTGCTCTGCTGTGTAGGTGGAATTCCTGGGCTTTGGTGTTGTGCAAGGCAAGGCTGTATTGTGGTAGAAGGTGGGAAGTGCGGCAGAGCAGAGCGGTGGGGAGAGAGGCGTGGGAAATGGAAGGAGAGCGTTCCGGTCTCCAGGTGGTGGTGATTACAACATAGTTAGCAGTGGTCAGAGCTCTTTGCCCTTGGGGTACATTAACTTTCCCAGGTGCTGTTTGAAAAGAAGTGCCTCAGATTGCCAAAGGAAAAATTCTCTTACGGAATATTTTTATTTGTGCTGGAGGAAAATAGTAACAGATGAGACTGCTTCTCACAGAGAATCACAAGTGGGACGGGCCTGAGATATTTCCCGGTAAAAATGCATCTTACCTTTAAGAAAAACATAGATCACGGAAGACCTGTGCTTAGAGCATTGCCACAGGGCAACCTCCGAACTGTCTGGTTTTCCGGGATGCGGTGATTCACCAAGAGCATCTTCTGTGCCTTCTGTAATTGTGCTGGCAGAGAGGGACTACAATTCAAAAGGGCTTCTTTTTCTGATGTTGCCGCCTTTCCTAGGAACACGTTGTCAAAATATCCAGGCTTTCATTTCTTTTACGGACATTTAGTGTCAGTTATGTGCCAGGGATTAAGCAGAGGGTCTGAATATGTAGGAGGATATCATAGTGCAGTGAGAAAACACATATGTGCCATGTTCTAATGCATTTAGTGCTAAGGCATTTAGCCTAAGAAGTAGAAACTGGTTTCTCCTATGTGTATGAGAAAAGAGAGGGAGGGAAAAAGAGAGAGAATGAGGGAGAGAGTGAGAGACAGAGACAGAGAGAGATAGACAGAGAGACAGAGAGACAGAGAGATAGAGGAAGTTGCTGAAGTTAAAGCAGGGCTTGTGAGAGAGCTTGTCTACAACACTTTAAATTGCCAGCTAAACAAACCATATAGTATTATTTCAAAAATGAAGTAAATAAGATAAGCTTGGTCCCATACATGAATAAATGGGTCACCCAAATTATTCATAGTGTTCACAAAAGATGTATTTTAAGGAAAACAGGTTTTCAAGCAGACCAGGTTCTATCCATAGACACATATATACATTGTACACACACCCACACCCACAAATATATATACATATGTATGTACTCATATATTTGTTTAGAGGGGAAACTGGGCTCCTTTTCCTGAAGAGTGATGTATCAGTCACTGGTTACTACTTTTATAAGCAGGTCATTGCCTGGAATAAAGTCAAAGAAATTAGATGTAGCCTTAGCCTTTTCTAATTTCGTTGTTTCTGTTGCCTCAAATGACATCTTTCTTTTTTAAAATAGTTGTGTTATTAAAAATAGCCTTGACTGGGCTTCGAAGAGAGCCCAACTATTAAAGTGCTAGCGATGTAAACATAATGGTCTTACTTTGGTCTCTAAAACACATGTTAAAAAAAATCCAGATGAGCTGTCACATACTTGTAATTTCATTACTGTAGAAGAAGAGACAGACACTTGCTGGGGCTTGTTAGCTAGGTATCCTGGACTACCCAGGGAGTCCCAGGCCAAAGAGAGATCCTTTCTCAGAAAGAAAGAAAGAAAGAAAGAAAGAAAGAAAGAAAGAAAGAAAGAAAGAAAGAAAGAAAGAAAGAAAAAAGAGAAGTGGGATGGAGCTTGAGAAACACAACCCAAGGTTGACATCTGGCTTCCACACCCACACCCATGTGCATAAATACACTTTGCACACATACACAAAACATTCTCTTTCCCTTGATACAAAAGGAGAACAAACTTGAACACTGCTGGTGTCCACTCTTGGGCATGCATCAAGGAAATACTCTCACACTAATGCATCATTAATCATTTTCCCCATCCAACTATTGAAGCCCTAGACCTTCAACTTTCCCATGGCTGCTCAAGAGGCTTTCTGCAAACTATATTTGGAAGATTTGTGCACTTGCCTTGAAAAGTTATTCAAGGGGGATAGAAAGATAACCCAGTAGTTAGGAGAACCTGGCTTCTCTTTCAGAAACCCATGGTCCTTTTCCAAACACTCAGATGACTACATGACAGACCACAGTTTGAGGTGATTTGATGTTCTCTCTGGCCTCCCCAGACACCAGGCATGTATGTGGTGAGCAGACAAAACACTCATACACATAACATAAAAATTTTAAAATTTCAAAACTTCTTACCTACTAAACACACATACATACAGAGAATAAGAGTGAGGGAGGGAGGGAAAAAGAGGGAGGGAAGGGGGAACAGATATATGGGACAGACAGATGAGATAACACAGAGACAGACAGACAGACATAGACTTATGACAGTAGAATGTTAAGACAAGCTAGGAGTCAGCAGAGGAATTGGATTCTTAGTGTTGTTGGGGTAGGCTGCTTGTTAGTTCCCGACTTCTCAGACTAGAAATAATTCCACAAAACTGTATCAATTAAACACTGCTTGACCAATGACTCTAGTGTAGTCCTAGAAAGCTCTTACATCTTAAATTAACCCATTCGTATTATTTTATATTTTACCATGAGGTTTGTGGCCTACCAGCAAGGTTCCAGCTTTCTCCTCTGGCAGCTACATAGCTTCTTGCTGACTCTGCCTTCTTTCTCCCAGCATTCCATTTAGTTTTTCCACCTAGATTTACTCTGCCATCTTACAGGCCAAAGCAGTTTCTCTACTCATTAACCCATAAAAGCAGCACATATACAGAAAGACTTCCCACATCACAGTGTTGTTAAATATTGAGCAAAGAGGTGTACTTCTTTGTCACAGGAGTTATCTTTGAAAATAATGGACAATAGTAGTTTGAAAAATGCACCTGTACTTTTAAAATTATGTCTGACTTCTTGCAGCTGAGTCACTGAATGCTACAGTATTTGCTGTTGACACTCAGTTTCTACTCATTTGTAACTGTATCAGTATGTATTATGTGGCTCATAATATTTGTTCAAGCCCTAATGTTTATTAGGTATAGTAATTTTCTTTCATTCCTTCCAGAAAATATGTAGTGCCTATAATTATTTTGCCAAAATTATAGATGAGGAAACTATCACAGAGAGGTTAGATAGTCTTTAGAGTACATGGTTATTAAATAGCTTCATTTATATCTATATGTTTTATGTTATTTCAAGATGTGCCTATGACTTCTGACATATTTTTCTCACATCATAGACTCTTTAGCTTTATATGTGCATATGCACACACACATACATGTATTGTTGAGTTGTATGTATGTTTTCAGAATCACATATGTTGCAGATAATTGTTCTTTAAAATGCTTTCTTGATTGATGCCTTAAAATATTTTGTTGATTTGTGATTAGACTAATTATTTAATAAGCATAATAGAAGTCAATGCAAAATCTATATGCTCCTTGCCTGATGGGTATACATACCTAATGGTTATGGTTATAATGTATCAGACATAAAATATGTCTAATGAAATCTACATTTTTCATTGCTGGGCTAAAATTTACATCAGTTAAAACTCACTTTATGGAACTTTTCATAGTGAACTTAGGCATTATATTTGTTGAGCAACATGAATGTTACTTTATTTCTTCATAAACAGTCAAAAAGAAGCTCAGAAAAGCCACCCCAAAACATCCTTAGAAACAATATGTTGTACTCTATTCAGGAAAAATAGAGTAAGAAATAAAATGAGATGATATTATCATTGGCTATCCTTTAAACATATTAAAAACTCTCAGAAGAGATAATGTACTGGAGAGCCTCATGCTGTGTTGTGCAGGGCATGTGGGATGACCTCATGTTTTTTTCATCTTTGATTCTTGTGATACTGCGGATCTGAGGATCTGAGATGGATACAGTAATTGCTTATAGCATAATGGTTCTCTCTCTTTCTTTCTCTCTCTCTCTCTCTCTCTCTCTCTCTCTCTCTCTCTCTCATATGTGTGTGTGTGTGTATACGTGTAGTTCACTATTTCCCTCTACCATTTACCCTCCTTCTACCCTCTCCCCTCTCCTTTCTCAATTTTTTCTCCCTTCTTCTCTTCTTCCCTTCCCTGGAGTTCAGCACAGAATATGTTAAAATAAACAAAAACTGTGAGAAACTAAGAGAAGTCAGTGACTGGTCCACTTTTCAGAGCAGAACGTGAAAAGTATGATTTGATTATAAAAGCTGGAAAGCAGTGGACCCAGCCATTTGTACTACAGGCAGTAGTTCAAGGGGGGTAGGGAAACATAGCAAAAGCCAGTGTAACCCCGGGCTTTGATACAACTGGCCTTTCAGCCCCCACTTGAGATTTGCACATCCCCAAGGGAAGCTGTGGTTTGGAATAAGATCCTGCATTTAATTTCACTCAAAGAACTTATTGGACTTGGCACCAAAAGAAAGAATTTGCAGTATATTTTTGTCATGATTAGTGGTCCCCTTGCCACAACATTTGATTATTTTGGAAAGGGAAAAGTTAAATCCTTGTAAAGTTGTGATTTACAATTTGCGAGCATCCAGGTAGGGAGTGCAACTTCTGCCAGCTCGATCATGGGATCCACATTTCACTCTAGCTCATTGATATGAGAAAACAAAGCCCTTCTGGAAGGGAAAGAGAAGCTGGAGTGATACCCTGCATTGTCCTGGGAGATTTTTCTTTTTCCATGTCACCTCTTCCTGACCTGATGATTTTGTCTCCCCTGGAAGTCATAGAAAGAAACTGGCACCAGGCTGCATTCGACGGTATTTTTAATCACGCGATTTGTTTGCCCTCAAAGTTATGCAAATCTTGGCAAAGGAGTTGAAAGAACTTTCTAATTTTATACCTGAAAATAATGTTCACTGAACTTTTTTATTCCCTCAAGCTTTATAATTAAGATTGAAGATCGTGTGGGTATTTTAGTACTGACAAATATTTCCAAATAGCCAGGAGGGGATTGAATGACCAACTGGGTAGGACAGTGGCTATTTTCTGGATACCTGCAGCGCTCTCCCCTACACTCTCCTGCATTATCCTTGACATTAAGAGCATTGTTTGCAGAAGTCACATTCCTTTGTGTGCTCAGCTTTCTGAAACGATGTTGCATATTACTGGAGGATGGATGTAAATTCCAGGGTGTGGAAAGAGGCAGACAAGGTACCTTCTGTCCTCCTAAAACACAGAAAGAACTGTGCAGCTCCTGGGTCAATTATTAAGTGCACTTTAAGAATACATTCCACATCTTCTACTGTTTTTGGAGGATGTGTTTCTAGGTGGACTAGTGCTTGTGAAATCGCTGGTACTGAAGTTCTCATTCTGCTAAGTATGAGAGAGCAAACTGCTGAAGCATATAGCAGTGAGAGGTGCTGCCCGCAGGGGAAATGCCTTTTTTTTCCCCTCTCATTCTGGACTTAGGCAGAAGATAAAGATAAATATAAATATAAGGATTCCGTTCATATTTGGGTTGTTTTATGCTTGTACAGCTGAGCGTCATGGTCACTGCATGGGGGAGTGGGGACACAGAGTCTGAGTTCCGATTCATTTGTGGCTTTATAAAAACTGTTTATCGTGTCTAAGCCTCGGATTTCCCATCTGTACCACGAAATAAATCAAACAGATCCCCTGCATTTGGCTGTGAAGAGCTAGAAAGAGTTAATATAAATATTTCATGATGAGCCCGTAATGACTGGTACTTAATATAAATCCTAAGTGTTAGCTGCTGAGGCTGTTTGGTATTGACCACATTAGCAGATTACTTCTTGATTACCTGCCGTGGAGGTTGAACTTAATTTCTCTTCAGAGGTGAAATAAGAACTTTTGTTCTTCCCATTCTCCCTGACTCAAATAACTGTAAATTAGTGGCAATTCTTGAGTTGCCTCCACTTTCCCGGAGCTACTGAAGAACTTGAATTAAAAGTTAAATAATTTTATATTAATGCAGTGTCTTCAAAATCACAAAAATAAACTCCAAGTTTCTTTTACATTCTCATGCTTTTAGGAACCTAGACATCTATTCTTTTGCTCCATTTCTCTGCTCCCTGGCCCTTTATCTTCTCCTCCCCTCCCTCTTTGGTTCCTTGCCCCTCCACCCCCTTGCCTTACCCCTTCTTTAATTCTCCTCTTTCCTTTTTTAAGATTATCTTTCTTGAGGATGGTTTATTCCAAGCAGTCTGTGGCCATAAGACAGCACACATTCCTTGCTCCATAGAAGATCCCATGGCTGGCAATCACAGATAACAAATGCATAAATGCTTTGATGTAAGGTAGGCCACCGATGATGTCTATATTTTACCTCAGGTGTGTGTAAGAAACTCTCAGTCACAAGTTACTGTTGTGTTCTCTTCCCTGGATATCCCTCCCCCCACTGGCCCCAACCTGCTTTTACAAAAGAACAATATTGCAATCTCCTCGTCTGAAACGATGCCACTTTCAAGCTTACTAAGGACATACTTATCTTTCTCAGAAGAATTCCAAACTCACCCTGTTATTACATTACAACAACTCACTCAGATCCAACTGATGATCTTTGTAATGTGTATATGCACTCTTGTGTGGTACCGATGTGAAATTTTCACGAGCTCCTGATTGAAAGCTGACTGCTATGGTATCTTCAGTGTTCCCTGTCATATATAGGTGATGGAAGAAGAAAGAGTTAAATTCACTGAAATAGCCACATTTAAAGGGGAAAAAAGAGAACAGCTCACAGTGGTCAAGGACCCTCAGCATAACCTGTATTTCTTGAACTAGAATGACACAGCTTCTCTTTTGACTGGAAGGGGAGGGTACTCTCACATCTCTTTACTGACAACCACGTCTGGGATACAAGGTAACATTCCTCCTTCTGTAATAGAGTAGCTTTAGCAGCTTCTGTGGTTCTCAGGTTACTTTGGGGACTGACTTAGAGACTGACCTTTAACATCAGCAAACCCCACAGTGTTTTTCAAATTAAGTCTGTTTTCTACCACATACGAGTAGCATTAGTATATTCCCAAGGAGAGAGCTGAGACTCATATCTGACACAGGTAGCAATGGTCTAGCCTTCCCTCCAACAAGGCATCCCAGTCTTTTCACCATTCCTGTGGCCACTTCCTTTTCAGTTAGCACTTGAGTAACTCAGAGCCTTTCTGTTCCTTAAAGCATACCTCTATCAAAGGTACTGTCGAACAATCTGTAATACATTGGTTTTACTTTGGCATAAATAAACGTCATTAGTAGTTGGGCTTTTATAATTCTATTGATGAATTTAGTAAAAGTATTTCTCACTTAGCAGGCTGGAGTAGACTTCCCCCTTCTTCCCTAATCTATGTCTAGTGAAAACACTACTCACGCTGTTTGAAAACAATGTTGAACTTAGAAAAATGATGTGACAAAGATTGTGACCAGTGCTAACTGAACCACAAAACATGATGTAGAACATTAAAAATCATTTCTTTGGTCTCATTAGAGCCTCATTGGATCAGACAGATCCTCTGGATAGGATCCTGCAAGTGGTGTTTTTAATAGCCAGCCACCTCCCCAGGCAGTTCAGGACCAAGCACGTCCATCTAAACTAGATCAAGACAGGGACAGCTTATAAGCATAAGAGAATAATGGATGCAACACGACATTGCTTGATACACAGAAGAGCTTGTCAATCATTGTTCTGTCTTTTTCAAGTGCATGCATAGTTTGCATTATCACCGAAATTTTATTGCTTGCCTTAGATCTTATCCTTCTCATATTGTAAAACTTTAATATACCGAGAAGATAGGAAGCTATATTCAGATTGCCGTCAGAGTGAATGAATGAGACTTAATGCTACAGTCAGGAGGCAGGGAAGCTGTAAACAACACCCACCTTACGTCATCCCAAAGCCCATGCAATCCAGCAGCCCCCTTTCTGCATTGCTAGGTACCCCACATGCCGCCCTTCCTTTGCTTTTGTTGATTTCATTTACCTTCTCTTTCTGCTATGAGGTTACTTCATAAGCTTTAAACAATTACTGGAGGATTATAAAAACCCAGTTCTAATAACTTTGTAATGTATTATTTCTGTATTTATGAACTCAAAAATGCTTCCAACATGAACATAGTAATTATCTCATATTTGACTACATGAGATTGAAATGATTATGAATTATTCCTTTCTATGATTTTAGCAGTTCTTTTTCTCTGGCCATCTAGAGAATAATGATTGAAAATTTCAACAAAAAATACATTCTAAATGTGATGATTCCTTATTTAGTGAGACACTCATAGATTGAGCGGGTTATACTTAGGAATGTATGTGTATATACACATATGCCTATAATAACTAATAAAAAGGAGGACATAAATTTGAGAAGGAACAAGGAGGGGTGCATGGGAGAGTTTGGAGGGAGGAAAGAGAAGGGCAAAATGTTGTGCCTTTATTATTACAAAAAATTAAAAATTAAATAGATTTTTCTATCACAAAGATAAAAGCAGCCTTTAACTCCTTCAAAATACCTAATGTTAACAGTTTGTTTTGTGTCTTTTATACAGTCTGTGACTCTTATTTTATAAATTTTAAACTGCATTTGGTCTCTAGTTTATAAATCTTTGGCCAGTTACCAGTGGCATTTGTGTTAACCCAAAAGAACAGAATGAAATGCTCAGGACTTGAGATCATTCGTCTTATGGATTTCCAGCTCTCTTCATGTAAGGATTTGTGAACCCAGCAAAGAGAAAGAGTTAAGCCTATTCCCCTAGTTGGCACAAACTTTGTAGTTTAAAATTACATACTGACTCTGGTGTAGAGACACAAGAAATTATAGAGCAGACACTGTCCAGGACAACGTATAATTTAAAATGTACTAAAGAATGTATACCGCATGGCAAAGTAAGTGAAGTGCTTCTTCAAATCTAAGTGTTTTGCATAGAAAGGCAGTAATTATCCACTCCTAGAGAAATGTTTGCATTCATTCTAAATCAATATTTACTGTTCATTTCTTGTGTTCAACAAAACAGGGATTTAACTTTTTTTTAATTTTAATGAAGCACTAAGACTACAATATTTCTACAATGTAATTGTCTTGATATGAAATATTGCTAAATGGTGTTGCTATTTCGAGAAAGAGCAGTGTGAAATGGAAGGGCAATCCTATTTGTGAAATGTTACTTTGGGAACATTCAATTCAAACCCAGCCAAGCAGGGCAACCCACCAGTTCTCGAGATAACTTAAGCTGTCTCCTCGGCATGCCCTTAACTAGGATCATGCAGATGAGTTTTTTGCCTTTGTATTTCCCCCTTTCTCTTAATATATACTTCTTAACAAGAATTTGGTTTCAAGTCAACTATTGCCTTTGGTCTTTGTTTCTCTCTCACATGCGTACTCTGTGTGTGTGTGTGTGTGTGTGTGTGTGTCTGCCTGACTGTCGCCTGTCTTTCTGTCTCTCCCTCCTTCTGTGTGTGTGTGTGTGTCTGCCTGTCTGCCGCCTATCTGTCTGTCTCTCCATTTTCTCTCTCTCTCTCTCCCTCCTTCCCTCCCCCCCCTCTGTTTCTGTATTGGTCTCTGTCTGTCTCTCCCTCCTTTTCTCTGTGGTTGTTTGTCTGTGAGTCTTTGTCTGTCTGTTTCTCTCTCTCTCTCTCTCTCTCTCTCTGTTTCTGTCTCTCCTTCCTTCTCTGTGTGTGTTTCATGTTAGCAACTTTTCTGTATAAGCATTTATTTCCTGTTATAAGAAAAGACCCTTCTTTCACAGTGTAATTCAAAGGAATGTCAAGGAAGCCAGGATGAGCAGATAAGAAAACAGAAGCCACGAGCACTGTCCATTTCTGGTAAATTTTTGAACTTATGGAGCTTATGATCTGATCATTCTGAGACTTTTCTTTAGAGATGATTACTAATTTTTAAAAATAGAGACTGCAGAAAGAACCGGAAGGTAGAACGCTATGTTCCATTATATCACAGAATTTCTTTCTTTCTTTTTTTTTTTTTTTTTTTTAGGGAAAAGCAGTTACGGCTTTGCCGAGTTTCATGTCAGGACAGGACTAACATACAGCATGACCATCCCAGAACACAAGTTTCCTGTTATTCTTTTTTTTTTTTCCTTTGTGTTGTTGTTATTATTGGGGTAAGGTAGTCTTATCAATGGAACATTTCTCTGAAACTTTCAACATCTCCATGAGAGTTTTCAGGTTTTGCATTGATTGCCTTGTTTGATATTAAAATTTCAGGAATATTACGCTTTTCTGATTAGTGCATTCTACAGTCTCCTAATATCATTTTAAATGAGATCTAGAGTGAGAAAAACAGAAGGCATACAGCTTTTCTGCTTTTCCACAATACAAGTGGCTTTTCTTAAGTGGCTTTGGAGTGTAGTTGTGCAGGAGTCTCTACTGAATGGCCCTGTGCCCTTCTGCTTTTTTATAATTGATACAAGCTCTTAGAATGTGTTACTCTTTGGTATATACTCTGAGAACAAATAATATCATTTATATATTATATACTGTGGTTGGTGCTCTATTTTATCTTCCTTTTTCACTGACAAGAGACAAGGGTGTTGCTTATAGTTGTACAAGTAAATTGGGTGCAGAAACCCGCCCTTCGCCTTCTGAGAAAAACACCTTCTTTCTGCAGGAAATGCTCTTATAAACTGTACTATTATAAATGGTGTGTTAGTCCTCAGGCCAGTTCTGTCTCACTGTACAAAGTAACAGCATGTTCCTTTAGCATCCAGTGGAGAGCACCAATGGGAGAGCAAGTGGTTAGGGCATGTTCCTAAAATCGGGTAAATCATTGGAACACTACAAGAGGAATAGAAGTTGCCTGGAATGAACCTCTAAAGGGTCATTTTAAGAAACAGCAACTGATTATGAACAGAGCTTTTACTCCAGTTACTGGAGGGGGCCTGCAAACCCATTCTACAACACCTAGTGAAATGTCTAATAGTTGAGATGTTTTCTGTACAACGCATAAAGGGTAATGAGGAAGGCTTTAGTAGTTTTTAAGAAAGGCTCTGTAGCCTCTCAACAAAACATGAGCACAGTGTTAGTGGCAAATTCTGGAAGACCCCAATATAAAAAGTGGCCATGACATCTAGGTATGGCTGTTACCTGGCTAACTTTGTGCAAAGAGAATCCTGATGTAACTTTGTATGTGAGGGAAAAATGAAAGTAAAGGATGTCAGAGTACAAAATCTGAGGTCTCATTTACTAATACTTCAGAAGACATTTGTTTGAGTTATTAAAATATTAAATGTCTAAATGTTAAAAACATTTAGAATTATGTTTTTTTCTTCTCTTTACCAAGTCTAAAATGTAATTAAAATTAAGAGTCATTTTTTTTGTTTTAATGTTATGTTTGGATGAAAATCATTCTTTTTATTAGTTGGCATTAATAATATTATTTGCTTTTGTATACTAAAATCAGCCCCGAAATTTTCCTTTTATTGTCACCCCCAGTTCCATCAACAAATACATCATATATTTTTTTAAATCAACATAAATGTTTAAGTATTTATATTATTTAGTTTTGAAGAAACAAGTTTTATTGACTATTTTTATGGGCTTTTTGCTACTGTCAGTAAAAATATTATTAAAAAGAACTACCCCTAGTTCTCTGCTTTGACACTGAGGGTATTCATACTAACCCTGAGTTCACAATTTCAGACTATGACATTCATACACTGAATAAGAATGAGTACCAGTTCGAGTTTTTTCATGTTCTGTGATTCAATATATGGTATCTTTAGCAGTAAGGTCTTATCATCATGTTCTGGAGGGTAGACAAGAGTGTTGGAAGTTGTCTGTAATACTTGGAGGTCTATGTTACTTCATTAGCCAAGAACTTGAAAAGATAACCCATCCCCTGTCTGGTTTATTTTATTTTATATGGTGGGAGTACCATGAGGTGTCTCGTTGGGATGAGAAGGATTAAAGTCTGTTCAAGTATAGAAGGACAAGGCAGACTTAAAAATATGTGGAAGCCTTTTTAAATATTCATATAGAAAACTACTGCTAACACACACACACAATTCAATGGAGTTACCTTACAACTGAGGATAATATTCCAACTAAATAAGTATATTTTGTATATTAGATATATACAAAATCTATAGATAGATTGGGCATGAATCTTCCTTGAGAAAGTGAAACCTTCTTATCAATGAATGAAATTGACCTTGTTGGAATTCCTGTGGAAGTAGGAAGATATGTTAAACTACAGTGCAAGTCAAAGGAGTGTACAATTTATTTGAAAATCTGAGGAAATTCATGTTGGCTGAGTAAGGATCATTCAAGGCTTAGAAATATAACAAGAAAGGGAAAAGAGATTTGAAGCATTTACAATTGATTTTGAGATTATGACAGAAACTTTGAAATGTTTAAAATAAAACATAATCACAAAAGGCTTGAAAATGTTCAAGTTCATTCAGCTTCAATTTATTGATAGAAGCACAGACAGCCTAAGAGAATTGTGTGTGAATTTTAAAGAAAAGGAATATTGTGATGGGTATCCATGGTTGTCAACTTGACTACATATTGGATTAACTAAAACTGATGTGGGATTTCCCTCTGTATGCTGTGAATACCATTGGTTAATAAAGAAACTGTCTTAGGCCTGTGGGAAAACTAAACTAAATGCTGGAAGAAAGGAGGGGGAGTTATGGAGAAGCCATGTAGACCTGCTGAAGACAGATTCTGGAACTTTACCTGGTAAGCCACAGCCTCATTGCGATACACAGATTATTAAAAATGGGTTAAATTAAGATGTAAGAGTTAGCCAAAAAGAAGTTAGAGCTAATGGGCCAAGCAGTGATTTAATTAATACAGTGTCTGTGTGGTTATTTTGGGTCTGAGTTGCTGGGCAGCCAGAAAACAAACAAGTGACCTCTTGCAACAGAGGAAAGGGTTTATTTAGCTTACACATCCACTTTGCTGTTTGCTACTGAAGAAAATCAAGGGCAGGAACTCAGCAGAGAGACAGAGACACGGCTACTTTAAGAGGTTTTTCTAACCAATGGTATACAGAGGGGAATTCCACATCACTTATGAAGAAGCCAAGGGGGGATGCTGCCTACTGGATTCATTCCTCTGGCTTCCTCAACCTGCATTCTTATAGAACACGGGACTGCCAGACCATGGATGGTATCACCCACAATAAGCTGATCCTTTCTCTATCAATCACTCATTAAGAAAATGCCCTATAGCTGGATCTCATGGAGGCATTTTCTCAGCTGAAGCTCTTTCCTCTCTGATAACTCTAGCTTGTGCCAGATTGACACACAAACCCAGCCAGTATACCCTGGCAAGTTCATTTCTTCACTGAAGCCTACTTCTTTGGGCTCCAACTGAAATACTGAAGACAAGCTGAGAATTCTAGCCTGGTAGACTGAACAAATACCAGGGAATTTGGGACCTTCCATTCATAGTCAGCCATTGTTGGACTAACTAGACCACACCCTGTAAAGCATTCCAATAAATCCCCTTTATCGTTCTCATGTATATGGATTTCCTTAACATAAGTTTGCGAACTGTGGTCAATGGAAGAGTTTCCACCACCCAGGCAGACACTGGAGATGACGTGAGAAAGCACATCATTAAGTATTTGGAGGAATTACAACTTATTGAAGGAATAGACAGTGAATGACTAAAATTATTTTAAATATTTGTTGGAGGAAAATGATCCCAGGAATATGTAGGAAAAAAAAGGAGGCAGAAAATAATAAGGTTCAGCAATCCACAGTTTTTTCTATATGCAAAAGCCATATTAAGCAAACATTGAGGTACTGAGGATTCTGTAGGTTAGAGAAACAGAACAGGCACAAAGAGACAGGTTTGGAAAATGGGTGTGAACAACGTAAGTGTTAGAGTTTTGGGTGACACAAAGGATGACTAGTGTGTTGCTGAAGGATCTCACTGCCAGTGCAAGATCACAATTTCCAGTTTCCCTTCTTTAAAAGCTCAAGAAAAAAATGCTTTGATTGGTCAAATCTTTCTTTAAAGCACTGTTTTGTATTCTGGGGACAAAGATGCTCTTGTGTCCTATAAATTTCAATAACTAGCTTTGACTAACATATGATAAAAGTTTATTCCAATGCAAACCTTAAAAAACAAAACAAAACAAAAAAGAAGCAGATAAGGGTAGATGCTACGTTAGACAAAATAATAGCAGAGGTCATTAGACAAGAGAAGAAACATCTACTAAATGCAGATAGTTTATGCAAAATGGAAGTTCTAATTTAAAAAAGAAACAGTGTGAATAGAATGGTAGTACCTCTAGAGTTCAGACAGATGGAAGAATGAGGGAATGAACATGTGAATCGGATGCAAGGAGATAGCCAGTGTAGACAACTATTTCATGGAAGTGTGGTTCATCATAGGATGAGGACTAATACACTTCATGTTTTGGAGGCATTCAGAGGTTCGTAAGTCAGGATTTTCTGGTTCTGATGGCCAGAGGAAGAGACTAAACTGTTATAAGACCTTATATACATCAATGTCCATTTGGGGACATGTATACAGACACTAGAATCCCTGTCCCATTGAAAGACACTGGCGAAGAGCACAAACATGTAAGCAGCTTTACCTTTTCCTTCTAAGCCACGAATGACTCGGTAGATAATTTGGTTACAGTTATATGCACTAGAGATGCATACTGAGGAAATAGAGAACGCTGAAGTCTTTTCTTCATAAGGACCCCTGGAAAGGATTTCAAATGCTCAGTGACGTAGAAGTTATCCTTCCTCACAGTGCCTACCATGATACTGACATTGAACTATGTCTATGCTGCTGAGATGCCAGAAGTATGTTATTAATTTTATAGACATAAGCCTTAACTTACAAGTCCTGACAAGGGATGATGCATTTTGTTTTCTTTGGAAAATTTTGTTGTGGGGGTTATTTTGGGTTGCATGGTATATTCTTTTATCCATTGTAGCATTTTTATGATACAGCCCTGTAATGAAAAAAGTGACAAAATTGTGTTTTTCAGTTTTTTTAAACAAAAACTTCCCTGCTCAAACACTGGGAAAAAAAAACTGAAACCAATAATGAGTATATTTTACTGCTTTGTGTCTAAAAATGGCACTGACCAGTTTAAAGTATTTTTTAAAAACCTGAATATTTATGCAGTTTGCCTACCAAGATGAAAATTGGTGAGCTGTAAACCCTTAAAAACAGAGTTTATAATGGAAACAGTAATTGACCCTTTCGTACAACATCAAAAATACAATACTATATAATACAAAGCCCAGGGCTCGGGATCCCATGCCATCCCACCTCTGCTCTAACCTCAGACTGGCTCCCTAACCCAACACCACAGAGCTAACTAATAGTTACATTTTGAGATGTCATCTCCTGGTACAGCAAGGAACATGGGTGTGTGATCCGGTAATTATATCCAGTTAAACTTCACAGACCAGCACCCTAAGTATGTTTAATAAATTCAATACTCCAACAACAACAAAGTCACTGGGCTTGCTCTAAAACATAACTGGTATTTTAAAAGAAGTAAGAAGAAAGTAAAGGAACCCCTCTGGTTTGTGCTGTACCGTATCATGGATTTGGGGCATGGACTATACACACCACTGCGTGCAATGAGGGTAGAGACCAACTGTTGGAAAAGCTTGTGGGATTACAGAAGAAATAAAACAAGGCAAAACAAAAACTTGAAATATTTAGAGCGTGTTTAACTTTGCCCTAGTTCATAGTTGGTTGAGTTTCCAACTTTTAAGCCACAGGAATCCGTTTTTTTTTCTTTTTTCTCTTTGGCATGAGAGGATGCAATCTAAATTACAAAGGAGAGCATAAGTATTAAACCTGACTAATATAATATCTAAGATAACTTCAAATGCTAGGAATCATTGAGGCAGTGGGCAAAAGAGGTACATATGTATGTGTGCATATATGTGTTTGATTTTATATGTATATGTATATATATATATACACACTACTTGGATATATGTAATTTTTCTGTATGTGTACTTTAATATATTTTATTGATTATTTGAGTTTCATACATGTGTATAGAATTTTTTCCACTCTTTGTTCTATTTTTTTTATCACAGGGAAAGGTTTAATGGAGTTTATTGTTAAAGAAAATGAAGAGATCACTTTCTTCCCAAAGTCGAAATAATTTGAAATAAACATGCTAGGTTATTTCTGCGCTTGCTTCTGAAGAATTTGTCAGCTGAAAATAGTTTAGCGTTTTCCTTTTATGAAAGACGTCATCTATTTGCACATATTTCCAGCAGGTCGTGCTGATCAAGTGGCCCTTGGCAGGACTATTTGGTATTTCCTTGTGAGGATTCTGTTTCTTTTGTTGCCCTTTTAGCTTCTGGTCATGGTCAGAGGAAACTGACAGAAATATCATGAACTCAGCTCTGCCACCTCTTCTCAGATACCCTCTCACCAAGACCACACATGCACTTTGGAGAAAGTACTATAGAAAAACATTGGAACTGAAATAAAGATGGTTACTTTCTTTGTGGGAGTGTTTTCGAAGTGGTATCTGTTCTGGACGATAGCAATTTTAGTAACAGCAATTTAACGGCTCTTTTTGTAAACCGATGTGAATAACCGAACACTTTCTAAACCTTTGAGACTTCAAATGAAATAAATGGTGACATTAATACAGAGCACTCCTGACTTTTTCCTTGTCTTTTTTCAAGTGCTAAGATCTGGCCAGGGTTGCCTCACTCGATTTATTACCTATTCTGCTCCTTATTTATTATCAGAAGTAAATGCATATCATTCTAATTTTCTTTTTCATTTTTTTTCATTTATCCTTTTTATTCTTCCGTGTGCCAACTTTGCTTTATTTTATTTTATACTGTCCATTTATTCTGTAACTTGTTCATGGAGTATTATAACCACACATAAATAATTATGTAGTAGGCTAAGATTGTGAAGCATTGAGTTCATTTTCATTTTACTTCCTTACATTTCTTGGTCTTTCCCAAAGACCCAGAGAAAGAATAACACATTGAAATGTGAGAGAAAAAAATGAATATAATCTTAGCTTTTGAGCCCTCAAAAGCTGATTCCTCTGGGGAAGCAGAAGAAAGAATTCAGGGCATAGGCGAAACATTTCAAAAATCATCATTAAAAATAGTCACATTTCCCTATTACTATTAGGTTAAACCTCAGCTTGGAATTACAAGGAGCTGAAAATTAAACACAAACAATTTAGAGCAAATCCTGTGCTCCTCCATTAATTCTAAGTGGATGCAAAGAGGAATGCATGAGAGCAGGGAGATTTAGGGCATGTCCACAGAGGGTTCTGTTTATATACCAAAAAGCCTGAGACAAGAACTCTAGTGTAGGGTCTGGCCAGGATGAGGTCTTTGGGATATGAAGTGACCTGGCCTTTACCAATATAATTCACATACGTGCTTCATGGTCTTGCCTTCCAAATCTATTCAGGACTGAGAGCTTTTTTTTTTTTCTTTATCTTTTTCCCTTGCCTTACATCTCTGAATAAAATTTAGGTAGTTCCACTGGGATTGCAGGAACCTTGAAAAATACCCTCTCTCACACTTATGTGCACACACACACACACACACACACACACACTACCATACTTTAAGCACACAAAAGTTAGGCTACTAGAGGAGATGCTGAACATTCTCAGAGCCCATGTAGATTCACAGGCTTTGCTACAGTTTGCAAACTCAGGCTTATCAGAACTTGGGTTCTATTTAGGGAAGGGCACATGTCTTCCCATGCTTGGATTCTCAGCTTGTCGAGTCTAGGACTTCTATTCTTTCCTTTCCTAGCACAGAGTCAGGTAGAGGAGGAAGCAGAGGACTAGAAATTTCTCTTTGGGATTCCCTTCTGTCTTATGTTTAAGTGTACTACTGTATGGTCTTTTGGGACATTTATCTTTCTTTATTTGTATGATATTTTAGTTCTACCTCCCTGAGAAATGCCTATTGTGTGAGTTTTATTTTCTTGCATCCTTACTTGAGGCTCAAGATAAGAATAGTTCAATAGGATTGTGTATTTTCAAAGTTATGACATCTTTTTCCTGAACTAAAAATATAGATGGTATTAATTGGTTGAGTATAGAATATCCAAGGGCTCCAAGGAAGTATAAATGTTTACGTTTTAAGATAACACTCTTCTATAACAACAATGAAGCTCTGTATTGAATACTTGACTCACATGTTTAAAGATATACTCTTCAAAGGCAAAGGCATCTTTATGTTCATTATTTCGTGCCTAGCATGTTGCACATTAATACAGTAAGTACTCAACATATAAACAGTAAGTTCATTCATTGTTGGATAAGTTATTTTTAAATGGAGCAAACAAGTAGATTAAAGCTATTCTTTTCTTTCTGCTTTTCGGTTTTCCTATTCTGTCCCGAGAAAGGTCTTAGATGGTATATTTTATCCACTGTTCTTGAGAACTCCTGATTATAACCAATTTTTTTATGACTTTCTCTTCACCTGGATAAAAAAAACAAAAATAAAAACAAAACAAAGCAAACATAGGAGAGATCCAGTAATTAGACTATTTTAAGCCTATTTATCTTTGTGAGATAGGAATAGACTACTGAAGGAAAAGCACTTACTTAGAGTTACTGGGAACTCCTGGCAACAATGAAGTTGGTTTCATTGCTGTAGTGCAGCTATGACAGGAAATAGAAGGCTCACAGAAACACTGCTTTTTTCTTAGTTCTGAGTTTTACAAAAGAAGTTTCTTTTAAAACCCTGTCTCGAAAAACCAAAAAAAAGAGGATGTTTTAAAGTTTTCTTTTCTTATTCTCTGTTCAAAACAAAGATACAAGGTGAATTAATCCTTGATTATTCTTTAAGATTGTCTCTGTTTCACCTGTGAGAAGTTCCCACATCCCAGAACAGGCTACTTGAATACAATTCTCTTTGATGGAAATGGAGGTAAGTTTGTTCCTGAAAGCACACATTTTTGTTTTGTTTTGCTTTTTTGTTGTTGCGGGTTTTTTTGTTTGTTTACTTTTTGCTATTAGTGTGTGACACAAGTCGCTAAGCTAAGTTCTTTCACTCTTGGACAAAGAGACATTCAGTTCTGAAAACTAGACTTTCTAACTAGTCCCTACCCTTAGGACATATAAACAAATAGATGAAAATATTCTTACAGTCCGTAATTCGCAGAGATAACTATAGGCTTCACAGATATTATCATGTGCAAGTGTGTGTGTGTGTGTGTGTGTGAATATTTGAACAATATACATGTTTCAGATAAATGAAAGTAGCTTAAGCAGGAGCCACTGGGAGATATACCTTTCCAGTGGATCACACAACGTAAGTGGATTGCTGCTTAGTCTTCAGCCTGACCCTTATTTACTTCATAAATGTCATTGTTGTCACTCAAGCATAGCCCAAACAATCTAAAGTTCAATTTTCAAAAACCAGTAAATAGGCTGGAGCAGATGGTACATAACTCTAATCCAAGTCACTCAGGAGACTAAGATAGGAGCAATTTGAGTCAAGGTGAGTATAGGAAACAGGATTAGTTCACGGACAATCTGTATAAGATAGTGAGTCTCTGTCTCAGCAAAAAGGGAAAAAAAGAAAAGGAAAAAAACAAAAAAGAAAGGATGATTGAAGATACAGTCCCGTAGTACATCACTTGTCTCACGTGTGCTAGGTATTAGGTCCAATCCTTAGTACAGAATTAGAGTTCTAAAGTCATACTTATTTGTATGATCTTTCCTTGATGTAATTGAAAGCTAATGTCTTAGAAAGCCAGGTGGGATTTTGAGAAATTGGCTAATAAATGTAATCAATAGAGATATTCCACCATGGCGACTTGCTGTCTCTAAAATAATTAATTTCTACACTTCTGCCTAAGAAGATAAAGAAAAGAAACTTTTAATTGATGCTTTTATTGATGTTTAAAGACTGAGTGATAACTCCTGATACTTCGAAGACCATTTAACTTCTTTGAAATTCTGCATATATTTCAAAAGGAAAAATATACCATGTATTCATTCATATTTGGAATTCTTGAAGGCAGCAGTTGATTAAAAGAAACAAAAGCAGATATACAGATGCCACTTCAGTCTCAAGAAATAGATCAAATTACAGAAATGTTGGAGTCTGTGGTGGCATTGATATATCTAAAGCAGTTACCAATGAAGTATAGCTCAAAATGCAGGTTTCAACAAGACCACAAACTACATATTCGTATGTTAGCTTCATAGCTGTTCCCTTGTTATTGTGGGACTTGTCTTTCCTTTGAAATTCTGGAGGAGAAACATTAGAATAATGTTATGTTCTTTTGAGGCATATGTTTTTAAGGGTTTTTTGTTGTTTTTGTAAGGTGTGTTATCTATCTGTCTGTCTATCTATCTGTCTATCTATCTATCTATCTATCTATCTATCTATCTATCTATCTATCTATCCATCCATCATCTTTCCTTTCTGGTGATATCTGTCTGTGTATTGCCATTTTAGGCGAATACCTGGAACCTTCTCCATGATCTCAAAATGTCACTCTGTAGCCTGACTTTGTAAGGAATAATATGTGATTTCTAATGAGGCAGGCATGCTCCCATTAGATAGGCAGTAATCCCTGAAGGAGAGCCTTGCTGAGAGTTGCCATCAAGATGAGGCAAAGCCAATGTGTTAATGGATCAGAATCCCTACCAGTGTGTTCACTACTTCTTTTTCTTTTTAGAGCTTTTTCTTTCCCTTTCTCTCTGCTACTTCCTATTCCTAGTGTTCTACCACTTTTCCAAAAGTCTACAATAACCAGAACTCCAGTCTCCAGTCAACATACACCCAGGGATCTGTAACATATTCAACACACTCTAACTAATACCCTTGAACATTGTAAATGGATTTGTGTTGTTATTGTGTTGTCGGTTAGCTTTCTATTATCAAGGGTACAGACAGGGCCAGTTGAAACTGGGAGCTACCAGAGAAGCTTGATATTTTTCTTTTTTTTTATTTATTTATTAAAGATTTCTGTCTCTTCCCCACCGCCGCCTCCCCTTTCCCTCTCCCTCGCCCAATCAAGTCCCCCTCCCTCGTCAGCCCAAAGAGCAATCAGGGTTCCCTGCCCTGTGGGAAGTCCAAGGACCACCCACCTCCATCCAGGTCTAGTAAGGTGAGCATCCACGAAACTGCCTAGGCTCCCACGAAACCAATAGGTACAGTAGGATCAATAACCCATTGCCATTGTTCTTGAGGTCTCAGTACTCCTCATTGTCCACTATGTTCAGCGAGACCGGTTTTAACCCGGGCTTTTTCAGACCCAGGCCAGCTGGCCTTGGTGAGTTCCCGATAGAACATCCCCATTGTCTCAGTGTGTGGGTGCACCCCTCGCGGTCCTGAGTTCCTTGCTTGTGCTCTCTCTCCTTCTGCTCCTGATTTGGACCTTGAGATTTCAGTCTGGTGCTCCATTGTGGGTCTCTGTCTCTGTCTCCTTTCATCGCCTGATGAAGGTTAATATTCAGGAGGATGCCTATATGATTTTCTTTGGGTTCTCCTTCTTATTTAGCTTCTCTAAGAACCCGAATTATAGGCTCAATGTCCTTTATTTATGGCTAGAAACCAAATATGAGTGAGTACATCCCATGTTCCTCTTTTTGGGTCTGGCTTACCTCACTCAGGATGGTGTTTTCTATTTCCATCCATTTGCCTGCAAACTTCAAGAAGTCCTTTGTTTTTTACTGCTGAGTAGTACTCTAATATGTATATATTCCATACTTTCTTCATCCATTCTTCAATTGAAGGGCATCTAGGTTGTTTCCAGGTTCTGGCAATTACAAACAATGCTGCTATAAACATAGTAGAGCATATACTTTTGTTGTATGATAAGGCCTCTCTTGGGTATATTCCCAAGAGTGGTATTGTTGGGTCCATGGGTAGGTAGATCCCGAATTTCCTGAGAAACCTCCACACTGCTTTCCAGAGTGGTTGCACAAGTTTGCATTCCCACCAGCAATGGATGAGTTCTAAAGATATAAAATCGGTTATTTATATTTATATTTCTGGCAGGAATTCTATTATCCATGTGCTATGACTTCTCTGTAATGAAGCAGAGAACACATGTTTAGGCAGGAACATAACTAAACCCCTGAATCAGACAGTCATCAATCAATCATCAATCAATTAGTTATTTAATCATGGCAAAACACCAGAGTCCTGCCAATGAAGGTACTGGAGTAGAGTTGTATCTCAGTGGGAAAGCCAACTCAGTCCATTCCTGGGATTCTCAGTCTTATTTGTCTATATTCTCAGCAGGAAAATCAAATTAGCCTCTTTCTGGGATCCCCAGATTTTTGGAAAAGCAGAACTGATTATTGGATTGCCCTTATGGGGTTATTTTAGAAGAAATTAGTTCCTGTTTATAATGTGTATAGAATAGACCGAGCATGCAGGTCTTACTATATAATTATTTATTTTAAAACTTCAGTGTAATGCAGTAAAAAAGACAAATCTATCCAGAGACTATGGATATATATATATATATGCACACATATAACAGTATTAAAAGTTATGGGTTGTTTATTTGTTATTTGTAAGTTGAGAAGTGAAATCATATTCCCAGAGTTGAGATGGTATCCACTTAGAGCTCCAGGAGCAAGTGAGATTGGGCATAGCTCTGGGTGACCAATACAGGCCTGTCAGGCTAAAGGACCAAAAGTATATTTGAAGTTCTGCAGTATTATAGACTGAACAATAAAGAGTGAAATGGTAAAACATGTGAAAATACATATGATGGGGAAACTAACTGGCTGAAAGCCTTGAAAAACAAAGTAGAAATTTTAGTGCAGTGGTTAATGTGAGCATTATTATGTTAGCACTAATATGGTTCATTGTTTATCACAAACAGTCTCGGCACCTTAAATAATAACTATTAACTTTAGAGTGCAAATTATTGTTTGGGATGTGCAAAACATGAACATTTTAATTAAAAATAGTAGCATACTTTTATGTTTTACTATGTGGTTTTATTACATTTTATTTTAGGGCTTTCTACAAAGTGTGATGATTTCTTAACTAGAAAATGAACCTAATATTAGACTTACCAGGTATATTTTAATAATCCTAATTTAAAATTTGGTTATATTTTCTAAGTGTAGAGTTTTATATACTTAGCAAAATTTCCCAGGGGATTGTTGTGTTCATGAGTAGCTTTATGCAAAGCATAGACGTGAACGTTAATTTCAAAGGTTATATAATATATTACATTACTTCTCACTGTCAGAATAAGATAGGAAAACATATTTTCCTAAGAATAGGAAGATGAGTCAGATACTTCTAGTCATCAAGGAATCCGAACATTCAAACATACAGACACATAGGTATACATAGACACACACACACACACACACACACACACACACACACACACACACAGAGTCTGCAAAAGAACATGCTTGTCTTCAAGGCATAAAACAGAAGTTAGAAAAAAAAAGTAAGGCAAACTTGCTTGGATTTTAAATCAATGTTGTATAATATATTTTCATCTGCTGCCTGGAAGAAATAAAAACACATTACCCTTTTATGAAAAGTAAGTTACAGCAACTGAGAACATTTTCAACTGCACAATAAAGGTTTGCTTTGGACATAAACAAAGTCTTTCAGTGGTTCTGCCCTGACTTTGAATGAGTTCACAATAGCATTTGCTCTCCGGAAACCTTTTTCTTTCTGAAAGCATAGTCCTCTGAAATTCCCCAGAGGTCTCTGCCTCTTCGGTTACCATATCAAGTACTATGCCACCATGAAAAACTTACATTGGCTGATTGAGAATAGGAAGAAACTTGTACAAAGACTTCAGCTGAATTTTTCTGGAAACCCGTGCCTGCTAATCCAGGTCCTTTGATTCTCAGCTTCTCGGCTGGCATGGAATGGGGAGAACACACAGATTTGAGCATGTTGTTACACAATGAGACAATATCATAAACTCTATGTAGAGGTGCATCAATACTAACTCATTTAGGTGACCCTTTTAGGGTGTCAGGAACTGTTATTGGTACTAAAATACAGCAAAGTATAAAACAGTCATTGATCTCACTCTAAGCCCAGAAGACAGATATGAATCAAAACAATATTGGAATAGGCTTAGACTTGCCAGATAAAACACAAGTGAATCAGTTAAATTTTTATCTCAAGCTCTATTATGTTTAGTTAAAATCTGTCCCATACATTTCAGAAATTGATATAGTACATAGAAACCATCATTTTGGAAAAAAATTATACTAAAAATGAATAATTTGTTGGTCATCTGAAGTGGTAATATATCTGAGCATTCTTTTTTATAACTCTTGAAATCTGTCTACCCTATGTAGGTTAGACAAATTAGAGGGACTTTATACTGAGTAGTCATAAATTTCTTCTGAAGATAGAGTGAAAAATACATGCCAACCTTAAGTAATGCAGATATTTGAATGAAGGATGTTCATTGGATTGGAACAGAAGCAAAGAGCCTTGCCAGTTATAATCAGAAGTTAAACCATATTCATAGTTGTACTATTAAGGATGGCCAGACAAAGGTATTATTGTCAAATATCTTGTGTGAAGTCTAAATGTTATCAGAATCTTAATATTAGACATACCAATCAACCAATAAATCTTCTTTTGTATTTGTGATTTATATAGTTGAGGAATTACTGATATTTCAAAATTCAGCCTGAATGAATCACCAGAGTACAGGCAACAGGAACCAGTAAACCCTAAAACATAATTTTTCTTTCACCAGAGACCTTTACTGTGTGTTCTAGTTAAATAACATTTATTTAACTAGATACTGAGTTGCTTCTACATGTCTTTCCAAATGTTGAGAATATCACAAGTTAATTCACAAAATTTGATTGAAATTTTGGCCAGAAATGTGAAACACTGTTGGAGTAGGGTGCTGCTTGTTGGTTTCTGGCCACCCGGCTAGCTTAGACCCAAAATAACCACACAGAAACTGTATTAATTAAATCACTCCTTGGTCCATTAACTCTAGCTTCTTACTGGCTAACTCTCACATTAATTTTATCCATTTCTATTAATCTGTGTATTGACATATGACAGTGGCTTACTGGCTAAAGTTCCTAGCATCTGTCTCCTGTGTGGCAACATGGCGTCTCTCTAGACCTTCCTTTCTCCCAGCATTCAGTTCAGTCTTCCCTGCCTACCTACATTCTGCCCTGCTATAGGTCCAAAGCATTTTCTTTATTCATTAATGGTAATCACAGCATACAGAGGGAAATCCCACATCAAAACACCAATTTCTGGTACTTGGTGGAAACATCAAAGGAAACATCTTTTCTTTTCTTTTTATTTTGGTACCCTACTGCCTGAGTTCAAGTTCTGTTAATATCAAGTAGTTCTTTTCTTTCTTCTTATTAATTAAAAAAGTAGAATATGTCAACACTATATATATATATATGTATATGTATACACACATACATATTTGGCAATAAATTTTCCATATTTTTAGGTAATTTATTTAAAACAATGTAAATGAGAATGAGTTTTTATGTTTTGTTTTGGTTTGGTTTGGTTGGTTTTTTGAGACAGGGTTTCTCTGTTGCTTTGGAGCCTGTCCTGGAAGTAGCTCTTGTAGACCAGGCTGGTCTAGAACTCACAGAAATCCACCTGTCTCTGCCTCCCAAGTACTGGGATTAAAGGTGTGCTCCACTACCGCCCAGCTGAGTTTTTATGTTTGAAGTAAAATTAGAACTGTAGACAGGCAAAGCAAAAACCAACAAACATGGATCTCATTTGTGTCCCAAGACTAAAAGGTCATTTTGAGTTCTGGATGTTCATTGTGGGTTGCTTTTCATAGCTATTGCCCCACCATTTCTTGGTCTGCTCAGAGTCTGAGCTGACTCAGGGTTAGTGGCTATGTGATCTAACAATGAACATATGTTCTTGATATGTATGTGTCTTCTAGGTGGTAACTTAAGAGATAATTTAGTTCTTTCACAGCCTGGAAAACAATGAATAAGAAAAGAAGATGTCATAGAATAATCAATGTAGCTTACATATTCATTCAGTGTGCATAAAGGATATAAGACATTGATATTAGAAAAATGAGAGTAGTAATTTCAAAAGACTTTTCTTTTTTAACTTAAAAAACTTTTGTTTGTTTAGTAAAATAACATATTTTCTCATTTTATATACCAATTCTAGTTCCGACCCCCCCCCCCATCCACTCCTCAGAGACAGTAAAGTTTCCCATGTGGAGTCAACAGTGTTTAGCACATTGCTTTGAGGCAGGACCAAGGCCTTCACAACTATATCTAGACGAAACAAGGTATCCCTCCAAAGAGACTTGGTTCCAAAAATCTAGTACAAGCAGTAGGGATAAATCCCAGTCTCACTGACAGTGGTCCCATAGTCTGCCCAGACCATACAACTGTCACCTACCTTAGGTGGGCCTAGTTTGGTCCTATGCTCGTTCCCTCACTGTCAGACCAGAAATGGTAAGCTCCCATTAACTCAGGTAAGTCTGTTTCAGTTGGTATCCTCACCATGGTCTTGACCTCATTTTATATTCTCACTCCTCTCACCCTTCGACTAGACTTTGGGAGCTCAGCCCAGGGCTCTGTTGTAGATCCCTGCCTCCACTTCCATCAGTGATAGCTTATGTGGAGAGGATGTGAAGTAAGGAGAAAACTCCTCCATTGCTGGTAGGAATGCAAACTGTTAAAACAACTTGGAAATCAGTATGGTGGTTTCTAAGAAAATTGGGAAACAATCTACCTCAAGACCCAGCAATACAACACTTAGGCATATACTCAAAGGATGCTCAAGCATACTACAAGGACATTTGTTCAACTATGTTCATAGTAGCGTTATTTGTAAAAGCCAGAACCTGGAACGACTTTTCTTTCATTTTCTTTAGCGCTGAAGAGTTATGGATATATTACTTAGGCTTTGAGAGTTTTACTAGGGATCATTAATTAAGTGAAGATTCACTACATACTTTATCTGAAGTAAAATATCACCATCTGGTGCAAAATTAAATGAAACATACTCAAAATTAAGCATTCATAAGATATGTCACTCAGCTATTTGATGGGCAAAGCACGAAAGTATTGCCTATAGAATTTGAGAAAGCCAAAAACATCCATAACAGTAGGAAAGTAGGTAAGTGTCCTTTGAGCAAACATGTGTGCCCCTCTGTAATAACAGGTATTCTAGAAATATTCAGAATACATTAAGACTAAGAAACATATTCCAGATATGTGCCCTTGTCTTGCAAATTGAAAATTTTGGTTATTCTGAATCAACTATCATTTGTTGTTCATTCCTGGTTATAGATGAAAGTAGAATGCTTTACCTTGTGGAAGACAACAGATGCAGTTTAATTGCCAATTAATTTGTTTAGTTCTTTTAATAGTCTTAAAACTGTAACTGAAGAAGTAAAAACTTCAAAATGCATCTCTAAACCAGAAGCAGAAGCAAATGTTTTCTTCATATAAAAAAGGAAAATATTCATGATACATATCGGTAGATTGATAATTACAAATATTTTCTTATTAACTGATTTTCTATTGGTATCCTAGTGATAAAACACTGAGAACAAAAGCAATTTGCAAAGAGAGGGATTTATTTAACTTACAGTTCCAGGGCACAATCAATAATTAAGTGAATTTGGGAAGGAAATCAGGACAAAAATCATGGAGGAAACATGAAGATGGACAGTAAAAAGAAATCCCACACTAGCTCAGAATTGGGTATAATAAAGCTTTATTTATTTAGGGGTAGACTCAGATCTCAGTCCTCTGCATGAGTGTGGAACAGGAACTGAGTCTAGCAGCCAGAAGAGAGAGGGAATGTGAGGTTTATAATGGCATTTATAGTATAAGAGGCCATGTCCAAGTAGGCTGGTAACTAAAAGGCTACTGGCTGTAGGATTTCCTACAGCATCTCCCCCTTCTGTTTAATTAAGAGAATTCTAAGCCTAATACAAAATTATTATGTACAACAAGAACAAATATTAGGTATAAATATTAGAATTACAATCTGCATAAACAATATCAAGCAGGAAATATGTGATAAATGTTCAATAACTATCCTATCCTAAGGATTTTAAGACAGTCTTGTATTATAAATAACTTTACCAAGTCATGAGAGGAAAGTATCTACAACTATTTAGTCTTCAACCCCATTGAAGACCCAAGAAAGAAAATAATATTACTTGCAATCAAGCAACTTCCAAAATGTGTAATAAATGGCAGAAACAACTGGCTACCTGGGCAATCACCCAACACCTCATTTGCAATGTTGGAGAAACTAACTTTGGCGAAGGCCTAGAGTAACTGACAGACCATTTTCAGAGGCAGGAAAATTTTCAAAACCATCTTACCCTTTCTTGACAAGTTTTGGCAGTCCTTCCTTTTTCTTGTATCCTGCTTGTCCTGTCCAGAGACCATGCATTTTGTCAGTGGTTGTGGCATGGGCAGTTTTTTTTTTTTTTCCCAAAGGCCAGTTTTGCCAAGAAGAAAACAAGCTCCAAGTGAAGTGGAGTGTCTTCAGTGCCCAACATTCTCTTGGGAATAGATCGGTGCTGCCAGGAGCAATCATGTCTCACCTCAACCGAACCCTAAATTATTTAGATGCAATATTCTACAGCTCTTTGAAGTGGTTGAAGATTACCTAGCTATGCAGAATGCAATCTCTATCTATCTAAAGAACATAATTAGTCTAACTATAAGTATGTTAAACATGGATGACTATTGACCTATGAATTTTAATACCTATCTAACTTAAAGACTAAGGCTTTATATTAGAATATTAAACAATCTTTAAACAACTGTGTGTTGAAATAGGAGCGGTGGGGCTGCATCCCCAGCACCCCAGCTGCCTGGCTAGCTTATTCCCGAAATAACAACACACAAACTGTATTCATTTAACTGCTTGACCCATTTATATCTAGCCTCTTCTAGGCTAATTCTCACATATTAATTTAGCCCATTTCTAATCATCTGTGTAAGCACCCCAAGGTGCGCTTACCAGGAAGATTCTAGCCTACGTCCATCCTGGGTCTGAGGAGCTTCATTGCGTGCATCTGCCAGGGAGAGTGGAGCATGGCGTCTCTGCTCCAGAGAGCAGAGCTATCGGGTCTCTCTGGGCGCAGAGCAGAGTCTGACCTCACTTCCTCTTCTGCCCAGCATCCTATTCTGTTTATTCCTCCCACCTATGTTTTAACCTATCAGGGCCAGCCAAGCAGTTTCTTTATTGCTCAATGACCTTCCTCCATCAACTGTGCAACAAATGAGGAAAATGAACTCAAAATGTAGATAATGTATAACTACCTTGATCAGAAGTATAAATGTATATTGCAATATGATAAATATATCCCAAAATTGATTCAATATATAAGATGTCTTATGCAGAGGTAGAAGCATACATACATAGAACATGAAAATTACTTTGCCTAGATATACAAATATTGTAGACGAAAATAGAAACATACTCAATATAATTTAAGGTTGTTTCAATATACAGGAATCTATAACAATAAAATTGCCCATAAATAAAAGCTCACAAGTGTTTACTTTATTATTCATTATTATTATTAGTGTGAGCTTACTCACACTAAACTATTAACCTATCCAATTTCCCTTTTTTCCCAAAGAGATCGCTGAACCTACATAATATCCCCTCGCAACCCCCAACCCTATGCCAACTATAATCTACCCCTAAATGATGTTTCTACCTGAGGACAAACTTTGTTGGGAGAGGGGACATCATCTTCTAGAGCTGTTACTTACAGCTATCACGGGGGCAATGTTAATTCTCTGGGATCCTGTGAAAGTAAAATGATGGTTAAGTTTCAAGATTACTATTTGGTATAATTGCAAATAATTTCTGAGTATTCAGGAGAGTTTTTCTAAGGTTCCTATTTGGAGTTCTGGCCAGAACATTGTAAAATAATCTGTACCATTTTAGCTAACTAATTTGGAATCATCTTAAGCAGTTGTACCTAAAACAGGTCTTATAGTAGCACTATGAGCATCATGACATCATATCAACCAGGTGGAGTCATTGTTGTGGTGCCCCATCTTCTTCCTGAAAACTTCAAAGATTGCTGCAGGAAAATTCACTGTTCATTGTGGAAAACTTAAAGATTATTTATATTGACATATACAGACATATATTCAATGAAAGGTATGATAGAAACAAAAATAGGTATGAAGAAAAGTCAGTTTTTTTTCCTAAATTCTTTCTTCTTTCTGTCTCATACCAGTTGGCTCCTAACATGAGGCAGAAACTCTGAAATTTCCTTTTAACAACATGCTTGGATTTGGAGAAGGACAGAACCATTGTCCAACTCCAATGCCAGCTTTGATTTTTAAGTGAGTCAAGACTATTATTCTAGTTTATGTTTAGAGATTCTTACCCTCAGATGACCTGTCCTCAGAAACCGTAATTCACTTTGCTTGATGATTCTATCTGGATACTTATCTTTTCTGCTTTAAGCATCTCAGCCTTCTTTTCTATCCTTCTGGCCCTATGCATTCACCGCATCTCATGTTTTGTTTCACTTGAGATAGGGTTTCATTTTCTAGGAATTGAACATCTGCCTCTTGAAGAGGCCAGTTTGAATGCCAAGATTCTGGAGTAATGATATTCATGTCCATACCCTTTTCTATCAAACCCACAATTACAAGGCCATTTAGATTCATTCTTATCTTTGTTCTTTGATCATTTTTAGAAGTCTGCCAGAATATACATTTTTTTAATTCCTATTGGAACTTTTGACTCATAACATCCATAACAGTATTTTTTTTTTTTTACAGAAGGCATTGGATTTTCTAATTTTCCTGGTGAGACATGTCCTCCACAGTGACTGGGAATGACTGGGCCATTTTTGACTTGGGGGCCTGCGAGAGTCCCACCCCCCCCCCAACTAGTTTCCTGATAGTATCAGGTTGCCTTGTCTGGCTTTAGTTGATCTGCATTATTAGTCCAATGTCAATCTTTGCCACACCTTCTACATAACCCATAAGGTTGATACCTTTTATTTTTACCATTCCCAAAAGAAACGTTATTTCTAGGAATTTAGTCTACAATCCCTGCTCAGTGTCCTATTCTACCGCAATTAAGACATTTGGCATTTTGATGTCCCCTCATACTTCAGACATTGCTTCTGCTACCTAAGATTCAGTATTATAGTCAAATGGCTTAATGTTCATTGTGTTCAGGATCCTTTCATCTATTGGTTCTGATCTAACCTTTAAAGGCCCAATTATCTTATTGCATTCTATGTTGACATTTTTAAAAGCCAGAGACTCATTAAGTACTCATCTAGCATCTGAGTCTGTTGGTTAATCTTTGTAAGAAGCCACTAAAGGGTTCTCTCTGGCACTGTTTATCCATAGTATATGATTCAATTTGTTTTCCTAGTTTTTTTTTTTTAATCCTGTCCCAAGCATTCAAGGCTGCTTTGTGGCATAGGGACAAAATTTGTTCATTGTTCAGCACAAGTGCCCTCAGCAAGAATTTGATCTTGGAAAGTCTCAAATCCTTTTGCTTTTACAAACTATTGTTCTAAAATTTTTGCCTCTCCTCTGAAATAACATTTTCACAGCAGTTGGGGCACATCATTCAGGACTGCTGAAACTAACTGAAGCCAGTCATGTGGGGCAGCCTTAATGTGGAATGCAAGCCATAAGTTACTACTGCTTCCTTAATTTCTTTTAGATCATTCATTCCTATAGGTATCCATCTACTTTCTTTGGATCATTTCTGGCATTTAGAACTTGTTGTTTTTTCAGTGTAGATTACAAGGTAAGAAGCTAAAACCTTGGGTAAGACATCTCTGACAGGTACTGGTGATGTTAAATCCTGTCCTCGTACCTTCTTTCCCCCGCTCATCAGCTACAATAATTTCCTCAGCCTTTTCAAATCTTTTTACTAATGCCTTTTGTCAAGCCTGAATCTACTGGCCTGTATGTATCTCTAGTGATTTCATTGAGGCACATAGCCTCTGGTCTTAATTCTGCACATGTGATTCTAACATCTGAAGTTTTTCCTTTAAGATAACATGTCATCTTTGAACATTATTTGAATAGCATGAAGTATCTTTTGATTTTCAATGATATTACTCCTGCCAGATAGCTGTTCATTATTAGTCTGTAAAGACTGTATCATTTCTAGAAGTGCCTCATTCTTGGCTCTGTTATAAAACCATTTACTTAAGGATATAATATGAAGAAAAAAAAACTAAGTCCCCAATATCCAATATGGACGTATCAAAATAATCATATACTCCTTGCAGAATACTATCTATAATATCAGCAAAAAGATTACTAAAATTTTCCATGGTAATGCTGTCTGCCATTATATAACCTTCAAGTTTATTGATTTATTAATTAATAAAGTATTTACCTGTGTTAAGAGGTCCAGTAAATCGTTTTAAGTATAATAATCTTCATTGTTCAGCAGATGTCGTGGTTGCAGTGTCGTGACCAGTGGTGGTACAACTGGTGGTGCCAGGAATAGTTCTATGCCGCACTGCTTTCTGCCTTGGTGCTGCCTAAATAACAAGAAATATGCTTTGCTTGACAAATTAAAAGCAATCAAATTAATACCGTACACAGGGCAAGGAGCTCAGAACTCAGGAGCAGTGAGCACAAACCAGAAGCTGTGCAAGTTGGCACACAGCAGAGAATGTGGCAGTGGGGGGGGGGGCTTGGTGAAATTTGTGTGAGTGTGGGAAATATCTAAGTTGCCACGTGCACTTGGCTCTGCTGTGGCAGGGTTTTTACAAAAAAAAAAAAACTGCTTAGTAGGTGAAAACAAGCTGGCAGGGTGGGAGAATTTCTGGGCTGTGGACCATTTGGGCCTTTCAGACCAGTCCACCTGGTAAGTTTGGAGTTCGGATCCACGTGGGGCACCAGATGAAGACGGACGCTAAAAGGAAAACCTAGAGTAGGTCAGAATTGAGTATAATAAAGTGTTATTTATTAAGGGGTAGACTCACAGATCACAGTCCTCTGCACAAATGAGGAACAGGAACTGAATCCAGTATCTGGAAGAGAAGAGGGAACACGTGCTTTACATTGGCATTTATAGTATAAGAGGCCACACCCAAGTGGGCAGGTAACTTAAAGGCTACTGGCTGAACCCTGTTTGATGTCTTATTCTCTGGTTCCCTCACAACTCATGTTCTGCCAGCGTTTTCATACAGACTAAATATACTTGCCTAGAAATTGGACTACCCACAGTGAGCTAGACCCTCCAACATCAACTAGTAATCAATGTAATCTCTTACAGACATGCACTTTGGCCAGTTCTGGATTTCCTTATTAACCACTGCCTTCTTCAACTGTACGCTTTTCTGATGAATGTCAGGCACAGCAAAAACGACTATGGGTATAAACTTGAATATGTAGAAAGCAGATTGACAAAATTACTGTTTTTCCTAAAAAGGTAGTGGCAGGTTCTTCTCAAAGGGTCTATGATTTTCCCAGCCATTAGTTCAAAGTTTATAAATCCATTTATGAGTTCTTTTTTTTGTGGTATAGGTTTCAAATACAACTTTTGAAAATTGACAGATTACCTTCATACTTGTCCTGTCACTATGGCACTACAGAGCACATCTTTTTTGGTGGATCATTATTATAGCTTCTAAGAGGTATAGTTATGTTAGAGTACTGATATCTTTTTTTCTTTATCATTCTGTTTAGCACCTTCTGGAACTGTGAAAGGTGGCTAGTCAGGAGGAATCTTTGAGGTTAGCTCTGCTTCTTGTGAGCGAAATGTGCAATAATTTTTAGCAATGGCTCTTACTATATCATTCTGAGTACCATTCCATGAAAATATATTTCCTGCATTCTTATTACTCCTTTCTATATGATCTTCTTATAAAGTTAATCAGCCTCAATAGCTTTAATTAGCACTGTATATGATTTGAAATTTGCTTCCTGACTTTCTAGGAAATTTCCATGGACTTTGTTATTGATATTTCCATGTGGTCAATATTTCAGGAGAAGAGGACAGAATCAGTTCTTACCTGCTACCAAGTCACTACCAAAATAAGAGTTAAGTTATTTTTAATATTCTCATGTATTTTTAAAAATCATCACCCCTGGGAAACATGTCAGTGTGATAAAGAGTAAAATAAAACATCTTGAAACAGCTAATTTGATATCACCTGAATTTCTACAGATATAATTTATTAAGGCCAGCTGGGTATCATAATTTTCATTACTATATCATCACTCAATTTATAAATGAGTTCAGATGGGGGTGAGAGTCAGGGGTAAGATAAGAAAATATATTTCATATATTAATAAGTAAAGAACAAAGAAAAGTACAGGACTCTTAATGTCATGAGGAGAATAATAGTTTATAATAGATTCAAAACATGAGGTCAAAGCAACCAAGTTGAGAAAGTTGCATACCAAATGGGCATTTCAGGAAATGGTACGTTGACACAGAGAAAAACCTACAATTCATTTACATTCAAAGAAATATGCCCATGTTATACACTCCAAAATAAAAGTTAAAACATGTTTTAAGATAAATTTGGTGTTTCTTTCTAGAGTCTCTCCAATCTAAAATTTGCATATCTGGCTTCCATCTTTCATGATTAAGTCAAATTTCACTGTTGGGCATGGTCTTCTATGAACTTCAAACCCAACCAAAGAGGCCCATTTTGTAACTTGCTTTAAATCTCTCTCTCTCTCTCTCTCTCTCTCTCTCTCTCTCTCTCTCTCTCTCTTGTGCTATTTTATTTTTATTCGTTTATTAAAGATTTCTGTCTCTTCCCCACCACCGCATCCCATTTCCCTCTCCCTCCGCCAATCAAGTCCCCCTCCCTCGTCAGCCCAAAGAGCAATCAGGGTTCCCTGCCCTTTGGGAAGTCCAAGG
>NW_026067917.1:7800081-7822893 GCF_014885135.2 Alexandromys fortis | reverse complement strand
TCTCCTTCTGCTTCTGATTTGGACCTTGAGATTTCAGTCCAGTGCTCCAATGTGGGTCTCTGTCTCTGTCTCCTTTCATCGCCTGATGAAGGTTAATATTCAGGAGGATGACTATATGTTTTTCTTTGGGTTCTCCTTCTTATTTAGCTTCTCTAAGAACCCGAATTATAGGCTCAATGTCCTTTATTTATGGCTAGAAACCAAATATGAATGAGTACATCCCATGTTCCTCCTTTTGGGTCTGGCTTACCTCACTTAGGATAGTTCTTGTGTATTTCATTCATTAGAATCGCTGCATTACCCATTGAAAGTATAGTTCTATTATAGTGGGACTTTTTGAGTCCTTTCTAATGCTGTTTTCTCTGCATCCAGACAGATTCTGGAGGCAATTGGAAACAATGAATGTTTATTTGTGAACAATGGGGTTCTAGTGAACAATCCCAGCAGTTGTGAGCACAAAGGATTACAGGTGGAAGGGTTTTGTTGTTCTTTCATGACTCAGTACAAGTGGGATTTTGTCACAATAATTAGACATCTGTAAAACTAAGGATGATGATTTTATTACTTTTTTGGCATAAACATGATCTGACCATCTTCTCAGCACCTGTTAATATTGGGAAACTGTATGCTTTATGTTTGAGTCCCAGTGTGGTCTATATACACTCGGTCTTCTTCTTTCTCACACTTTTTCTTGCTTGTCAATGTTCCCTCCGTTCCCAGGGCCTTTTTGACATGCAACAGGAATGTTGGATGTGCTCCATCATTCCTGGATTGAATGATTATTGATGCATAGTTCACAAACTCTCCTATACCATGTATGGTTAGTGAGTGATGGGGTCTTATTTTTCCCTACTAAAAACTTTGTAATTATTAACATGCTAGTGGTACTTGTATTTGGTGTTTGTGTATAAACCAAAAAAAAGACACATGTAGATTTTTCTTACTAGGTTTTATAGTGGTTATTTAATTATAAATCAGTGTCTTTTAAAAATCTATTTTGGGTTTTATAATTATTAGCTGAGCTGATAATTGTTATTTTAGAAATCTTAGAAAGTTCTTTGGTTATATTAAGTAGTGTGTTGACCTAGAGCTATGTCCAAGAATAATTTTTGACCTCTTTTCAATTTTTTACCATGTTTATGGTTTATCTAGTTGTGTAACTGCCTGTTAAACTTCGTTTAATGAAGAAACATATATATTTTCAGAACATCACATAGTTCATACATGTTACCACACTAACTATGTATTTTAATATCTTATAGCCATTTATCAAATGAAGACATTATTTGTATTGTTGTCAAGAACATGTACTTTGTAGTGAAGATAGGTTCTGCTGTAAAGTTCCTGTCTTTTGGGTCTAACACATTTGTGATAAGAGTTCCAACTCTTTCTGAAATCCAAGGCATATACAATTAGAATAAAGACTTGTGTTGGACACAAAAATGAAGACAAACGTGTCAGAATTTATTCTTGCTTTTCATTATCCTAAAGTGAAGAGGCAATATTTTTAAACCAAAATCTGCTTACAACTGCAATTGTACATTTTTTGATGCTATTTATTAGGTTATAAATACTGACAGCCCTTTTGAACTTTGGTATAAAGACAATATTTTCTATCTAAAAAATTAAATTGCTTTACTTTCATGTATATTATTTTTAATTAATTTCCACCTCTGTGATTGAACCTTTAAGTGGCTTTTCTGGTTAAAATGGAAGCTTTTTGAATATACTAAAAATAAAATCAAACCTCATTACAAGTATAGAGTGGGGTCCCTGTTCTTTTTATTCTGGATGGCAACTGTACCTGAAGAATATGGGTGACAATATTAACATGAGCATCAATGGTTGTGAGTAGGAAGGCTTTGCTATTGACTAGTTAGGAAATTGCCCTGATGTTTTCCAAATACCTGATATAATTAGACTTTCATAATCAACAATCACCTCTGTAAAACAAACTGATACTGTGACAAATAACTGTAATTAATAGAAATTGTTTTGAAGCAAGCAAAGAAAATAAATGAACACTGCTGTGGGGGGCAATACTCACATCAGTGCTTCATGAGGATGAAAAGGCGTTTTGGCCCACAGCTCATTCCTAGATCTGTTTCACACGTCGTCACTACGATTGGAATTCCCATCACATGACATTTTAGAAGAACGTGTAATTTACCTCACACAACAGTTAATTTTGAGTCCACACATCCTTGCTTACTGCCTTTTCACTTGTTCGTGGCTCCTTTTATAGTCACACATGTAAGCATATCCAGGACAGACCAGTTTAGCAAGAAGGCATGCTACAAATCGATCACGATGCTCAAGCTCTCTCCTTTCATTGATATGATCAACTGATAGTTTGTTCGACTTTAGTTTATTTTCTTAAGATGGGCAGAATAATTAATACTTGCCCAGGGATCAGATATTATATAGATGGTGAATCTAAATGATAAAGGTTGCATCTTTCTTTAAATCTTTAATATTTAACCAAAAGAATCCTTTAAGGCCAGCATTGTAACTATAAAAGCTCAGATGCTTCCGTTAAATTTGCAGTTGCATGGCTAATAGGATGAAGGGAAATGGCAGACAGTTAGGCTGGATGCAAGTTGCTGTGTCATCTCATCAAAGGAATCTAAGTAGCCTCTTTGTCTCAAGATACCCATTAATTTTCATTTACTTTTCAGCCACTTCATAATCTACTGATTACTGAATGGGCTATTATGTATATTCTGCTGTTTAGGAGCCTTAACAAGAAAATTGTCCTGAGCACACGGTACCTGGAAGAGGCTTGAATAAAATAATGCCAAAGTAGCCTGATTCTATCTCAGGACATCTAGGATCTTGAACAGTCTGCAATTAAGGAGGAGGTAGGGAGGAGTGGTACTTGCCTTACGTAAAGGGGAGATACATAATTGAATTACACAGTGGGGGATGGGGAGAGAGCAGAGATCAAAGCTCACATAACACCATTTCCTGTTCTTGGCAACAACGCCAATGATGAAAAGATTCTTTGTTCTTCTGCATATTGTATCACCCTCCTTAAAACGAACACGCTCTTGCAGAATTTTTATCCATACAGAGACCCTGAGTAGAATACTAAAGAACAGTTTAACCAGGGTAAGTCTTGGGAGGTTTAGAAATCTCCTAACACTTCCTACGTGGGTCTTTATGTTGGAACAGGAAAACAGCTGACAGAGTGCACACGGTTATTGGTGTCCAGCACAGAAATCACAGAAACTGTGCAACTGGGAATTGCCTCGGGGGGCCATTTCCTGAGAAAACCTCACCTGGTGAGGTCAGAACCTCTAGATTTGAAGAGCAAGGGGCATGCTTCATTACAGCGTGTGCTGGGAGGGAACAAGTATCCAATCATTCTTCAGAGAGGTGGTTTCAAGGCTCGCTCAAGTGCTCAGACATAAATACACAAGCAGGAGGCCCTTTTGAAGGGGTTCAGACAAGTTATAGTAGTACCTGAACATGAGCCAGGCCAAACTGTTAGGTCCTGAATTAAAAGGAAACGTTTTATAGGCCACGGGGCTGCTTACCAATCCATCTTTTTCACTGGGAAGCAAAAAAAAAAAAAAAATACCCTTTACTGAGGTGATGAAAACTTGTATTAAAAAGTGACACAGCAGGATAAAAAGGTCCAAGCCTATTGGTTGACTATTTAAAAACAAATAAAAAGGAAAATGGTTTAAAACTATGTGGGGAAGGGAGAGCGGCATGGATCATTATGGTATGGTCTGTGACTCATAGTTCCAGGTCAAATTATAGTGACAATAAAACACATTTAGAAAGTTCAAGAATTATACAATGGTTACATAAATCTCTGCCTTTATTACATTCTCCTACATGCATATGTTGATGATTTTTTTAATGATATAAGATCGAAGGTGTGTGGAATTCAAAGAGAGCCAATTAAGTAGGCACACAGCTAAACCTAGCATTTTTTTTTCTTGAGGGAGAAGGCAGGGTTTGAGTAAAGATGTTGCTATATAGCACCTACCAAGACTCATGCCTTAACCTCCCTAGTGCTGATTAGAAACACACACCAACATGCCCAGCTCAAGTCCATGTTTTGCTAAGACAAGGAGGAGACACTGTAACCAAAGCACTATCTTTGAATTTGAATACTACTACTTTCTACTGGGGATATTAGTCTTCAGATGGCACTTCAATTCTCTTCTGCACACAAGGACATAGGTAGTGAGTGACACATAGATATTTTGCTGTAGATCATATATACATATTACCATTGTCCACTGTAAGTTGGAGCTAGAATGCATTGCAGTTTACATATATTAAGTTAATATATTTTGGAAAAGCATTCACAGGGAATATATCTTATTCTTCTTTGTTATTATAAAATATACATGGGGTTATATATGGTTCTAAGAGTGGAAGGAATAATCTGGATAACACTCAAAAGACAGAACATATTGTCCAAGTGCTGGCAGACATTTTTCATCAGTCAGCTCCTTCCATGGTTAGGCAGTTTCTGTCAATTGCATCTTCTTCCCATGCGAGGGAGATTGTAGACTCCAGAGAAATCCTGAGCATTTGGCCGAAGTTTGTCTGGGAATCTATAGTTGTCCAACCCATGTCATCACCTTGACATATCCAAACATGTTCTTAATGTCTGCCTCCAGAGAAACTTACCTAAGACGGGAACTATATTAACAAGGTTTTAAGTGTTTTCATTTTTCTTTTACAAATTGGGCAATTAAACTTCAGACGATAGAGTGTTGACTCATTGGATCACAGATTGGTCACTTATTCTAACTGCGAGGGACTTCCCAGGGATATATAGTACAAAGCAGTACATTAAAATGTTAGTTCTCTGGGCAAGTAAAAATACAGGCTCTCAAATGACTTCGTTTCTGCTATATTTACACATAGAGAATTTAAAGAATTGAAATACGAGAAGATTGTAAGTAAATGAGAATTGCCCGAGTTTCTACTTTGCTCTTGTTTTGTCAGTAGAATTTTGTAATAGGAAAGGGATCTTGGAGATTATGAGTCTGCTGGGGTTTGGATGTTCTGTAGACATGTTGAAATTGCACTTCCAGTGTGAGACATTCAATTCAAAACTTCACTATGGTATTTGAAGGTAGCATCTTCGCAATGAATCAGGACAGAGGTGAAGTCTAATATAATGAGGGTGGGAGTTTGAAAAAAAGAGATATGAGATAGGACATTTAATCTGCTATATTATATTGATAACTCTCAGTACTCTGGACTCTAACATATCTCCATACCTCATCACCAACCAAGAAAGAACTTACCTGATGTGGCCACCAGACTTCTAACTCCCCAGTTTTAGAACTATGAGACAAATTAATGTTTTTCTTATAAATTACTCAGTATATTTTATTAGTTATCTCTTTAGAGAATTAACTGTGCTATAATCTAAACTTTTCAATGGTATGTAAGCAGAACCTAAAGATTTATTATTTTAAATTTGAGAAGTGGACACAAAAAATTATGGATCCTCATATACAAAAATCTAATGACAGTCATTATATTACATGATATTGAGAATAGCTATGTACTATAAAATCATGGGCAAGGAAGGCATTAATACTTTTGGTTCAATTAGTCATTTTTGTCTCACCACTCCTGAGACATGATTGCTTTCTTTAACATGAGACAAATGCAAATTTAACTAGCTGGCATATCTTGACACCTATTTTTATGTATCTTAAAATTTTTATTGAAGTCAGGCAGTGGTGGCACTTGGGAGGAACAGCCAGGCTGGTTTCTCGGAGGTTGAGGTTAGTCTCATTTACAGAGTGAGTTCCAGGACAGCCAAGGCTACACAGTGAAGCCCTGTCTTGAAAAAAAAAAATAAAATAAAATATAAGCCTTTATATCATTAATGTTTATTAAGTGTATATTTTATGGCAAACAATGTTCCTAGGTATTCAGAATGCACTAGTAAATAAATATAGAAGCCTATAATCTCACAAAGATTATTTTTCTCGTAGAAAAAAATAGCAGTAACTAATTGAAATTTCTGTTCATAGAGGTCAATTCCTACAAACCATAAGTGTGCCAAAAATACTGAAGAACAAAACTGAATGGGTGAAAGGACAATGTGTTGGACAGGATTCTTTAGAGAAACATAGGGAGAGAGAGAGATTTGTAATTGATGATGTTACAAAGTTATGAAAACTGCAGTCCTACAATTGATCCTATAATCTACTTCCTTGAGCTGAGATTCAGAAATGCCACAACTCCAGCCCAAGTCAAGAGGCACTGGAATCCTAGGGCATAGTGGTGTAAGATTTACTCCAAGTTCAAGAACTTGAGAACAGGGGCAGCCAATAGTATCATTTCTGGTCTAATTCCAGGATCCATCAGCATCAAAGTCTGACAGAAGGTGGATATTGAAGCACAGCAGGAAGGGAACATTTTGCCCTCATCATCCTTTGGTTACATTTGAGAGTACTTCAAATCAGTTGGTACTCATGTTTACTGTTGAAGGTATCTCCTTTATTAGTTATGAGACAAAATGTTGATCTCCTCATAAAAGAGCCTCCCAGATATACCCAGAAAAAGCAACTTACCTGCCACCCAGTCATCCTTCAGTTCAGCCAAGTTAACACATGAAATTAATCATTATAGTTAGTGATGGCACACACCATCCTAGTTAGAATCATGAAAAGTAAACTCGGCAGGGTGGGGGGAGGAAGCATTCTTTAGAAGAAAGGAATCCGTGAAGGAAAAGCGTGGGCCATGTGAATATCCAGAATACAAGAATTCCAGAATTACACAGTCCTGGCTGAGGTAGAGAGGACTAGGCTTAGGGGGCAAAGGTATGTAAAGCCAAGTACTGTTGAGCTATGAGGAGGAATTATGAGTGGCTATCAGAGCCTGGATTTATAAGACACAGGAGAAGCAATGGATTTTATTCTTGATACAACGATTAGCAAGTGACCAGAAGATTAAATTAAGATATAAAAAGGTTAAATTCGATTAACCATTTTACAAAAGATCAGCAGTCAGGGTGAGAGAGCTCAGTTGGTTGTAAACTCCTTGTGTCAAAAGCATAAGGACCTGGGCTCCATTTCCAGCACCCAGTGAAAAGCCAGACATAGTGGTGTGCTCTTGTAATTCCAGCAGTAGGGGGGTAGATCAGATCATTTAACTCTCTGGCAAGCTTGTCTAATAGTAGGTGAACTACAGAACGGGGAGAGACCCTGTCTCAAAGGAAGAATGCTATTCCTGAGGACAATACCAGAGGTCATATTCTGGCTTCACATTTATACGCACACATGGGTACATGGTTGCACTTGCACACCAGTGCTCTGGTATATACTGAGCACACACACACACACACACGTGCATGCACACATACTCACACAAAGATTTAAATGGGATCATTGCCAATTGACTGAAGGCCTTTGGGAATGAGATAGATGTATCTAGACATTATGTTAAGTGAAACAAACCAGACATAGAGAAAAAATCACCATGTGCTCTATTCATATATAAAATCTAAGAAAGTATATCTAGTTGAAAAGGAGAATAGTGGTTGCTGAAGGCAAGGGAAAATAGAGAAAGTAATGGGGGAAACTGCAGTGGGTACCGAGATGCAATTGGAGAGATGCAAGAAATTCTAGTGTGCTACCGTATAGTAAGATGATTATTACACCAACAGTACACTATAGGTTTCAAAAGGCTTAAAAAAGAATTTTTTTAAAAGAAATTGTAATATATCATTTTCTTTTTTCCTCCAATTCTTCCCAGCCCTAGATAATACCTTGTCTCCTCTTATTATTCTTTAATTATTTTACACACACACACACACACTTACACACACACACACACAGAGAGAGAGAGAGAGAGAGAGAGAGAGAGAGAGAGTCTGTTCAATGTTGATTGCTTGTACATGACTTCAGAGCTGACCGCTTGGTACTGGATAAGGAACTAGGGGACTTATTCCTGGGAGATGAATATTTTAAGTGAAGAAATGATAATTTTGAATATATTTGAACTAGTAAAACATTATATAATATACACATATGTAAAATCATCACATGATATTTTATTAATATGTTAAAATACTAATTTTATGTTACTATATAGTAATTAACTTTTCCAAAAAATAATGTATAGTTAAAAACAATTATGTAAATGACCTTTCTGATTGTAATTTTTGTTTTATTCCCATTACACTTCTTTCTCTATTTCCCCTCCAGCTATGTACACTTAGATAAAATATAGATAAATGTTAGTTATTTTTGATTATCCCCCTTCCTCTTATCTTTTCTTGTTTTCATGGAGGATTTCTTCACCTGTGGGTTCTTATATGCTTATGAGAAAAAAATGTAGACTGCACGCACTTGAAAATTTGTATTTCCACTTCAGTTTTCTTTTAAATTTCCATCTTAATTGCTAAGTGCCATTTGTTTCAAAAATTTTCACAGAATCTGAGTCATGATCCACAGCCAAAATCCCTTAAAGATTTGAGGTTATACTTGGTTCCAATGCCAAGAAAGTAATGTCTAATGAGTTAATGTCGTCTGATGCCACTACCTCCCATTTAATTGCAGCAGCCAAACAGCTCCAGCTGACAAAGTAAATAAACATGGTGTTAGTACTACAGTAATAAATGTGCATTATAGTGGGGATATTTTGCTAAAAGTACAATAAGTGGGTGAAGAGTCCTTATCCAAATGGCCATCCAATTGCCATCACCATCCCCATGTGCACCAGTGTCATGGGATGCAAGCAGGACAGACTGTAAATGACAATAAGATTACCTAGTTCTTCGACTTAGAGAGTATTAGCAATGTCTTACCCTTCACCCCATCTTTGAATATATGTGGCCAGAGCCTAGTGCTAACAATCAGCCCAAACTTGGCTGGTGGGTTACACCAATGTACAGTCCACCCAACTGTCAACAGAGTAACAATTACTTACAAAGAAATGTTCCAGACTTTCATTTTTTTTTTTTTTTTGATTAGAGTATCTCTGTGGCTCCGTCTCAAGCTATTCCAATGGGCATTGAATTTTTAATACAGGTCATTGAATGTCTTAGTCATTGCTGCTATTAAGTTAGCTCAGTTCATCTATTCCATACTTTCAAGGCCTCATGGAATAGGAAGAGGATACAGAAGAGAACGGCCCTCCGAAGCTTCTGTAATGTTCCATATTCTAGAATTACACTCAGAGTGAAGACTGTGCCTGAAAGAACTCCAGGAAGTCACAAAAGTCCTTTACATGGCCTGTTGGATCTGTGTACAATTTCCAGCATTGCCTAGAATAAATACCAAGAGACTGGTGTGATTTATACACGAGTTTATAGAGAAAAAGAAAACCCACCCACTAGCTCCCAAGCTGAGGATTACAACCAGGTCCGTGCTGCCAAGTGCTGTGTTTAGGTAAAGCGTGAGAAAATCTGCCATGTTTTAGAGCCACAAAAGGGTTTCTATGATAAGATGCAGTAAGAAGCTGTCAGCTTTTTATGCATAAAAGGCAGCTGTTCCTTCTCAGGTAATATTATTAATGAACCCTAAGGTAATGTTTGCTCCGAAATATGTCTAATTGAAATAATTTACTCTGACCCTTGGAGAATTATGAAACCATTTTCACCATGTTCACACACAGCAAAATAATTATGAGATGCCATATGGAAAAATCATCATGTGGTGGATGTCTTTCTGAATCTATATTTGAGAAATGTTTCCCACAGATAAATCAAATGGCCGATTTGCAAAGAGGAGGTGAACAGCTCCATTTTTATAAGGCGATTTGATGTAAAATGTTGGCAGTTCTGGAATATTAATGAGACTGTTGACATCAGTAATTATTTCAGTTATGAAACACTGTTTACAAAGTATTCCAAGAGCAATACTTGTCTGTGGGGGAGGGTAAGTGACTTTGTATGTGGCCTATGAAATATGGAAACATTGTCAGTCCCAGAAAACTGTGTGGGCATGTCGGTGACTGAAGATCAGTTTGCTTTTAGTATAAAATTGTCTGGAAAGTTCCAACAGTTCCCACTATGATAGCTCATTTGGCAAGATGTGGTATGTAAAGGACTTGTGGGAAAACTTGTTGGCTTTCACAGGGAAGGGTCCAAGTGTTTATGGGAACTATGAAGTGGTGTTGGGTGACTCTCAGAGGGATCTGTGGGGTCATCTGGGATGGGAATTTGAAAGCTTTTTGATTGAAGCTCTTCTTAACTTATCAGTACGGTTAAGAGTCTGGCTGACATTCTCATGAGAGCCGACTTTCTTGTGAAATTTCTGGTATGGTACTTTCCTGCTGGGGTGTGAATGTCGTGGAAGAGAGATTTTTCTCATCGCCTTTTCATTCCTGAGCTCAGTGTCCCTGCTAAGCCCAGGAAATGAAGAGGCACAGCAGTCAGAACTTCAAACTTCTGGGACAGTAAGACCAGATTCCTTCAAGGCAGCATTGTTTAAATCAACTTGCCCTGTTTCTTAATGACCCCCCCCCCCACTACTGCCATCACGAAGAAAGCAGGCATTGCAAACAAATGCAGAAAGAAGGAATGATAAGAACGGAAAAAATAAGATTTTAAGAAATAGTTCATTCTTTCACATTCCACTGGGTTCCCACTAAGTAAATGATACAATCTTTTTGCCCCCTCTTCCTTTACGTTCCCTGATCCATAGATGTTTAAGCTGTGTCAGAGAAGCTGTTACGACATAGAGGTTTCCCATGATGGTCTATGTTTGTTCGGTTATCATTTGATTCCTGGATAACTGTGTCCCTTCATGTGTTTTTTTCAGTTTATTTATTTCTATGTGTGATGGACATCTCAATGATATGTGAGAAGAAACTGAAAAATTAATTTAGAAAAACAAAATAACAATAAGAACAAACAAGCAGCATCAAAACTTAAGCCACAAACAAACAACTATAAAAGTGCTAAATCAATTTCCTTGATTCTACTGCTCCCCTCTGCTTCAGTCTCTCCCCAGGAGTGGTACTACCTCTGTCATTGCTAGCACTGGGGATAATTTGAGGGATCCCTGTGACCAAGCATCCTCTCTTGCGTTTAGAGAATTTTGCTTTAGTTGAATATTTTCTTTGTCTACAAAGCTCTTCTCAGGCAGACCCTGAGAAGCCAGTTGTGAGTATGGCCACTCAGTGACATCCTCAAACTTAGCTAATAGTTGGGACACTGAAACCAGAATCCCAGTGCCTTTGGGTCCTCCCTAGAGCTTCACTTTAGTTCAGGCTCACGTTACTTCCACTTTCAGCATTCAATTACCCTTAAACTTGCAACAAAAAAAAGCTAATTTTCATAGGTACTTACATATGTATATTTATTTCACAAATATTTGCATGATCATTTTAGAAACCCATGAATGATTCCTTCTCATTCTTCTAGCACTGAAGCTCTACCTCCTAAAACCGAGGGTGTATTTACAAAAGAAACAGAGAAATGTGAAATCAGAAACTTCACAAAACCATCTCCTTGAACTGCCATTGTTAAACAACTGCTAAGCATATATATTATCTTTATTATTGGTGACTACTATTTCTAGCTATTGTTGGTCTTAAAATAAGGCAACATTTCCCCTCAGTGTGATTTTTAGTCTGGTATTTCCACTGTGCAGATTGGGAAAGTATCAGTGAAGTTTTTGAATGCTTGTCTTAACTTTTCCTCAAGGGACAGAGTAGAGGTGAAGCAGCTGGGCTGGTTAGGTGCTCCTCTCTTTCCTCATTTGTCTTCTCTTGTGTGGTGTTTGCGGCCGGATTAAATGTTTGCCTTGTGTCGTCTGCCATATCATATGAATCTCATAGTGAGCTTCTCTCACACTATAGTCTTTCTGGTCATGTCTTCAGAAGGAAAGAGTGGTCTTTCCAGGAATTCAGAAAATTGCTAACTTTTGTCTTTCAACTCAAACATGAATACTGGCAACATTTATATTTCTTCTGCTGACAGAAATGGGGACAACTGGATTAATGAGAGTTTTTTTTTTCTATTGGCAATGGACAATTGAAAATGAAAGTCTTGAGTTTCATGAAATTTCTTAAGAATGGGAAGCACCATTCCCCATATATCTCTATTGCTCATTACTTGCCCACATCCTACAAAAGTTCAGCCATCAATGGTACACCTGGTAAATAATTCTATTCTCACCCCTCTGACACACAGAGTTAATGTATATAGCAAAGGTATTAAAAAAAAGGTTTTTCATATAATTTAACTTCTAACTTATGCTAGTTTTTAAATTTTTTTGGAAGACACTAGTGAGCTACCCAAGTGTTGCAAGAATGTAAGGGAGCTAGCATTTAATCTATTGACTTTAGGAAATTTAACACTTGATTTTGTTTTCAGAAATATAACAGTGATGCTTCCATGCTATAACACTTTTTTATGAATAAATCCTGTTACTGATAGTATTTATATATGGCCATGATTGTTAATCATTTGGGAACAGAAACACAAAAATATGGCAAACCTCACAAAATGTAAAGCTGTCTAGTGATTCTTTCTCATCTCTCTACCAGGAACCAGTACTTATAAAATCTTAATTTAGATCTGAGCTTTTTAGGTCAATAGTTACTTTCCTTATATTTTTAATTTGAGGATCTGTGACTGAAATGAGGCAGCAGGTTGATTATTTCTAAAAAGAGAAGGTTCCCCGAGGGCAGATCCTCAACCATTGACCTAGCGTACACATCTTGGGATCAGGTAACACTCTTGGTTGTGAACCTCAGCTGTCAGCACATCATTTTGCTTTATTGGAATTTAGATGAAAATGAAAGTGTTCCTAGGAATTCCACTCCCCCCATAAGACTAAATGAGCCAAAGAAGGTGCAAACTAACTGCTCACAAGGTCACATAAATGGGAGAGAGAGCAGGGAAAAGAAGAATGAAGGAAATTCAAAGTTCCCACCCACCTCAAGCTTCTACAAAATAGAGAAATCTACGTCTTTTCTTACAGAGATGCCACAATAAAAACATATAAAGAGAAAATTTAAACATTTACAATCAAATGTTTGTTTTGAGAAATCCATTATAAAAATGTATAAATGCATCCATTCACAATCGCCACTTGATGATTCTATACACAAATACAACAAGTAGTGTTTAAGTCAGAGTCAATGCATTTATCATCCCCAACATTTTTATTTATATATGGTGAGACTTTCAAATATTTTCTTATGATGCCCATGTACAGTGTGTCACTGTGATCCACACCATATATTGTGCAAAGAACACACAAATTCAGGTCTTCTTACCCTATCTGACTATAATGAAATTCCCAGTAATTTTTTGAGTTTTCTGTTTTGCTTGGTTGCATGTTTTCTGAGCAGTGTTTGTCTATTTAGCTCTGGCTGCCTTGGTTTCACCAAGCAGGCCAGACTGGCCTAGGGCTCACACCAATCTTCCCCACTCAGAATCCCACATGGGCCATATTTTCACTTTTCATCTCATATTTCAAATCTCCAAGATGCCTTAGTAGGTAATATAGTATATATGCATCTTTGAGTTAAAATGTAGGTAACTGCCATAGTACTTAGTATCTTCCATGAAGCATTCGCTCTTATAAAAATTAGAACATATTTCCTAACAGCTTCATTCTTTTCCTTAATAAAGTGTAACCCAAACACAAGAGAAGAGGCACTCACATCTCCCTTCAAAAGAGACAATGCAAAGTATGGCCACTAGCTGTTCTCTCTCAAAAGGCAATGTGTTTGACAAAAACTTTATTGTTTCTAGATGTGGTTCCTTGGGGTGTAGTGAAGGCTGAATTAAGACACATGCTCAAACATCATCAGTGTTGACACAAACATGCATGTACATGTATACACTATATATGCATATATACATATACATACATATATACATATATACATACAAATGATTAGTTGGAAAATAATGAAAGGAAAATAGAAAACATTTGTTAATATATTTATTAATATATAATTGCTAATATATGCATAGTAAAATACGTAAGACTGAGATGACCCTCATCTGTGTCTATAATAATATTCTGTAACAAAAACTGCTTCCAGGTTATGGCCCTCTTGCTCTCAACAAGTATTTCTGTTAGTAGAAGAAAGTGTTGGTGCAACTAAATCCCTTTACTCCAGGCTCTGCTGAGATCTGAGTGTTTGGACTTTGTCCGGTAGCCATTGAGGTTTTTATTTGTGAGCTTGGAAGTATCAAGGGAGGATCACAGAAACAGAATTCATAGCAATTGAGTTGATAGTGAAAAACATCTTTTAAAGCTTCCAACAGACATAGCCGATTTGTGGTCCTGAAATTTATCATGAAAAATGGAAAACATCCTCAAGACCCTATAGAAATTAGCAAAATACTTTTCTTTCTCATCCTTAGTAGTCAACTTTCATCTTTACAGTGTTTTAGGATAATTTTCCAGGGACTACTGGTATTCATAGTATGTACATAGGAAACCTACTCTTTGAAAACAAGGGTGTACCAATCCAAAATTATATCCTTAAAATGAAGCAGTTATAGATAGAAAAACAAATTTTTCTGTAGCTTATTTGATCTCAACTATACTTAAGGCTCTCTTGAAAGTAACCAAGTGATCTCATATACTCTATAAAATATTACTTACATTAATATACTTGGAAGTATTTAGGGTAAGAAATATTTTAAATTCATCATGACAGAAATAATTTGTCACAATTACATCATCAACACATATATGTTACAGACATGTCACCTTGACTTATGGTAACCTTAGAGGAAATTTGGAGGTTTAGCAAATCCCTTCTAGAAACACCCTCAGCACTGAAAACTTATCCTATTTCTTGGTGGTCTCTTACCCATCCAAAACTCCTAAGGACCGTAAAACCTATTGGTTCCTTTCCTAGAGTGCTCTAAAATGCATCCTGTTGGGCCCAGGGGAAAAATCTTTCTGATGCTGAGCACTCTATGGAGGCTTCATATTCCATGTTTTTCAGTACAGCTAGGAGTGGAAATGGATTTACTTCTCAGAATCTTGTTCATAATTGCAAGTATATAAAAGAGAGTTTCAAAAGAGAATGAAATACAGTGGAAAATGAAAGCCTTGATTTAATTGTAAAATTTCTCTACCAGATGGGTGAACCATAACTTACGATGCTACTTAAATCTAAACAGCAATGATTAAGCTGTGAAATACAAAACTTTGGACTCCCGTGTGCTCTTTCCTAGAAAGGAGACTATTGTTTCTTGGTAGAATCAGGTGTTCAACTATTATTCACATGTTCACTTGGCGTACAACACACTTCATCCATGGCTGATGTTTCTAACAGTTCTGAATTCATCAAAGACAGCAGTGATATTAATGACTACAATATAAGTTTGATTTATTTTTTCCAGTTATCTTGACTCATAACCTCTGAAATATTCAAAACTTGCTTAGACGTTTAGAAGAGGAGGGATTTTAATATTCATTACTTGAACTATAATCTGCATTTTTCACTGGTTATCGAGAGCTGTTCTATAATTGGCATGTTGCACTAACAATGCTGCATCCTGTCTTCCAATAAAACAGGAGAATTGCTATTATTCCTTTGCTTCCCATCAGTAAATCCTTAAGATATAGAATATGTGCCTTGTACACTTAATTCAGTATCTCCACAAAATTATCCATCAGTCACTCTTAGTTTGGCCATGGGTAACAATGACTGAGTTACGCATCATGTCAAAACTGGAGTAAGTGGGCCTTACTTTAGAAGAAAGGTTATGTAAAAGCAATATTTGAGACTCTATCATGTGAATTTCTTTAAAAACATTCTTCCTAGACCTCTTCTGTTTATTTGTTATTACGTTTCCTCTTGAAATCCAGACTTACCTTCATTTATTCAAACAACAGCCAGGCCTGTTATTCTTTACTGTGCTTTAATCTTGGAGAGATAAACAAAAGTTGATAGAGGGGACTGAAGTATTGAGATGAAAGAAGTGTTGAGAATTTCTTCTGTGCTGTTCTGTTTTTTTGCTAGATACTTAGTTCATACTTCCACGATCAGACCCTCATGAAGGAAGTCAAATCCAATCTATAATCAAATTATATGCAAACTAAAGGGCAGCAGACAATACTTCACTGATGGAGTCTGCTCTGGCACTGTCACCCACTAGGACAGATGTGCAGACTCTCTGGTTGAAGCTGAGAGTCTGTAGGGTCTGAAATAATTGGTGTGGACTCAGGTAGAGGAAACGGCAAATAAGGATAAGGCTCTCATTAAATTAATAGTGGTTTTCTGGCTTCTGTCCTAGTAAGTTCTTCAGGCTTCTGTCCTAGTAAGGATACTTTGTCTCAATTTTTTTATTTGTGAAAGTAAGGAAATTCTTGTTCATTTTCTAAGCAAAACTCACAAAATTATATAACTGTGTCCTTTCTAGTTGTAAGATTTCTAAAGTGTTGAACTTTTCACGTGTTAGTCATAACATAAATCTAAGAGAGAGACAGATGCTCTGTCTCCAGTTGTTTCTCTTTGTACCTTAACCTGTATCACTGTCTGATCCAGTCACAGAAGATGCCAGGAGCCTCATCAAAAATAACATCTATTGGTTTTCTATGCATTATCAGTGGTAAATTTTTCTGAATATTATTTCATGAAGATTTGATGGTCCAATCAACTCATAAATTTTCTGAAACAATTGGAAGCTATCATAAAACAATTTCCAGGAGCTAATTAGTTGTATTTAATAAATTCCCTACCTATGTGTCCAGAATATCCGGAACAGCTAGGCCATCCTGAACCAGGTGTGCAAATCAAATCATTATTTCATTCATGACATTCCTCAACTCATAATCCCTGACTTTGAGAATCCTGAGGAAGAGAGAGGAGTGGGACTTGAGAGTACATCTATCTCCCCTTTATCAATTTCAGCTACAGTACATAATAAGAAATGATTGTTCTCTTCCATCCTACTCAGCCATGAGAAAAACTATTACTTTTAAGGCCTGTACAACTAGCTAAGTAACCATTTTAATTTAGTGAACCACAGTTTATATTTGGAGCTCAGATGGATTCCCAAGTGATCGCTCATAAATTCTCAGTCCACGACACAGTAATGACCCCCTTGTATAGTTAACTAGTTAATTCTTACCCATCAGCTAATTAATAGAGAACAAAACCTATGGACCACCACTTTAAGAATGGGAGTGCAACCAATAACTAGGTTACCCCCATGTGCTGGCTTTCCTAGAGAGGTCCTGTATATGAGAGTCATCCTTCCTTCACAGTGATCAGTAGCCCCCTCACTTCGTATTGTGCTGTGTTAGGTAGCATTGCATTACAATGGCCCTCCTTTCTCTGAGCTCTCTTTCTGTCTACCTTCCAGGAAATTAGCCTTCAATGCAATGTTGCATTTCTTGGTTGTCATGCACTTGCTTGTTCATTCTTGCTACACACATGCATGCGCCTAGATATTACACTACTTTTAACTTCACAAAACAGGTATACATTTCTACTCTCTTGAAATTTTCACTTCTCCACTGAATTCTTTGTAAGTTTCAAAAGTTAGCTCATGCTTATGTCCTTGGAGCTAGTTTATTCATTCAATTGTTCTCTGCTATCGTATATCCCATTGTGAGTAATTTCTTATTTCCAGGCAATTAATATACACGGATTGTTCAAATTTTAGACTATTATAACTAGTTTGGGGCTGAGTGGATTCTAAAATAATTGCTGAGATTGCATTCAGAAATTTCAGTTGGAGGTGTGTGTGCGCATGTGTGCACGCACACACACAAGCATATGCTCCTGCTTATAGCATATAGTCAGTGAATGCTCAATTTAAAAAAAATAACAGTCCCAAGGGAAATTATGAAGAATGAGCATGGGTTTGTTTCCTGATCTGAGTGTTAATTGTAGACATAGGTTAAATTTGAAAATCTGGAGGGCTGGGCTATTATATGCAATTTAGTATTACATTATCACTATGTAGTTTTGAGGATGATGTCATTTTTCTCCAAAGTAATTGTACCAATTTATGGTCCCAACAGCCATGCACTTAGCACAGCCCTGTAAAGGACATTGTAATAGAATATAATATTATCAGTAATGTTATCAACAAAATACACTTTAAAAAGTTTTCCTATCTGTCTTACTATTTTTGGTATCCCAAAGTGTTAGAGACTAGAGAGAGAGAGAGAGAGAGAGAGAGAGAGAGAGAGAGAGGAATAATGGCTGGACAGATAAGGTTGCAGTTAGTTGAATACATATATGAAAAGAATTTGCAGATGCAGCAATACATTAATTTGATTTTTAATCATATCACATAAATATGGCTGGATTCTTCTTCACAAAATTTGGAGTCTGTGTTTAAGATGATCTGACTCCAAAATGTAGTTTCTTGGCATGTGAGAAAGGCCTCTAGAAATCCATACAATTTCACAAAGAGGTATGCAACTATTTTCAAGGAGAGCTAGCTCATTGGAGGCTAACTGAAAAAGAAATATTGCACAGTAATGCAGGTATCGGTAACAGAGAAAACTACCAGAGCTTTGGGCACATTTAGAAAGTCTGGGTTGGTGATTATACAGCTCCTTATGGGGCCACCTGTAGCGCGGTTTCTTCATTCTGATCCCTTGAGTTCCTGCTCACTACCCTGCTTTCCTTCCACCCTATCTTCCTTCATGCCTCTGTCTCATGGCCTCCCTTTTCTTTAGAATTCTTCCTGCTCTGTTCTTGATTACCTTCCCTTCACTGTATTGCTTTCTCCTTAAGTGAGCTTTTATTTGCTGGTGATGTTCTTTTTTTTTAATTTATTTATTTATTTATTTATCTATCTATCTATTTATTTATTTATTAAAGACTTCTGTCTCTTCCCCACCGCTGCCTCCCCTTTCCCTCCCCCTCCCCCAGTCAAGTCCCCCTCCCTCTTCAGCCCAAAGAGCAATCAGGGTTCCCTGCCCTGTGGGTAGTCCAAGGACCACCCACCTCCATCCAGGTCTAGTAAGGTGAGCATCCAAACTGCCTAGGCTCCCACGAAACCAATAGGTACAGTAGGATCAAAAACCCGTTGCCATTGTTCTTGAGGTCTCAGTAGTCCTCCTTGTCCGCTGTGTTCAGCGAGACCGGTTTTAACCCAGGCTTTTTCAGACCCAGGCCAGCTGGCCTTGGTGAGTTCCCGATAGAACATCCCCATTGTCTCAGTGTGTGGGTGCACCCCTCGCGGTCCTGAGTTCCTTGCTTGTGCTCTCTCTCCTTCTGCTCCTGATTTGGACCTTGAGATTTCAGTCCGGTGCTCCAATGTGGGTCTCTGTCTCCTTTCATCGCCTGATGAAAGTTAATATTCAGGAGGATGCCTATATGATTTTCTTTGGGTTCTCCTTCTTATTTAGCTTCTCTAAGAACCCGAATTATAGGCTCAATGTCCATGCTGGTGATGTTCTTAACTTCGAAACACTTGCATGTAGTGCAAACAACAGGCTCACGTCGAACTCACTCATGTAGCTGAGAAAGACCTTGGACTTTTGATGCTTCTGATTCTGCTTCCTGAGTGATGCGACGACAGGTCCATGCCTCCATGTCTGGTTTATGCAGGCCTGAGGATTGAACTCTGGACTTCATGAGTGTGAGAAAGTACTCTACCAACTAAACCACATACCTAACCCCTAAATATCGCTCCTGTATTCCCTTTCCTAACTGCTTACACTGGGTTTATTCTTTCAAGTTGGTATCTCCCCCCTCAACAAATAAAACTCTATTCTTTAATCAGACCTTTTTGCAGCTGCTATTCTGAGTTTTTTGTCTCATTTTGCAAATGATACAATGGCATATGGACTTGCTTAAGCATGAAGCCTGTATGTTGTTTAAAATCCCCTTTATTCTTAAGCTACCTATCAAAGTCACCATCAAATCTCAAAGAACTAACACTATAGACACACCTGAAGCCTGTCCAGTCCTTTCCTTCCTTGTACGTTCATTTCTCCCTCTTCATCGATATGCCTTTGTCACCTGGACTAAGGAAGTATTTTCATTTTGACTTTCCCTAGCCTCCCTGTTTGAATTTGAATATTTGTTCTCTTTAATCCATTACTGACTAAAACCATTATGGTCTTATCAAGAGGCAAGTGTGATCATACGGTTTCCTGGCTCAAAATCTTGAATGGCCTTATTCTCATACAGCATAAAATTCAACATGTGCCTTACAGACCACAAGCATCCTCATGATTAGGCCCATACTACATGTCCAGAATCTTCATCCACTCCTCCTCCCATTTGTCTCATTTTACTGGTTATTTCATCTTCCTAAGATGTCTCTAGTTTATCTGTGTTAGTTATTTCCTACTTTCCTGTTGGTCTCCAAATGAAAGTCAGTTGCTCAGTAAATATATCCTCACCCTATTACCCCCAGTTGTACACTAATCCCCAATAGGGCCCCTCCTAGCATACCAAGTCATTCCACATGGGTATTGGTGACTCAATGATCATAGGCTCAATATCGCTTTCTCTTTATGAAATATGTTCGTTACTTAATGGCAAGACAATGACCTTTAAAAACTTAGGCCTCTAGGTAATTACTAAAATTTACCAAGTGATGAATAGTCAACTCTTTATGTATTTTCTTTCCTGGAGTACAGAAATAACCTTGAAGGGAGAATACAGGTTGATTGAAAATGGGGCAAAAGTCCTAACCCATCAAATTTGTAAACGATTGGAAAGGAGAAGAAGGCAAGATATGCGAGCAAATACTAAAATGTGGGATACAGTAAAATTTCCCAAAGACTTCAGAGAAAGGATACTCTAGAGCCCCCATGTGTAGGGCATCCATGCTAGAGATTCGGTGACTACATATAGCACCTATGTGTTTTCGCTAATCTATCTGTGAGCCTTAGTTACAACAAAGGCTCGTTTTCCTGCAGCACTTCTTTTGCTGTTTTAAAGGCCCACATAAGTATGCTATTATTTAAAATTCTTTTTTTTTTCATCTTAACATAGTCATCTGTTTCTCCACTTCTAGTTCCATTGGCTTGAGTGACATGCAGAAATGCTGCTTTGGCCCCCGAGAGGCTGTCCCAAATCGGAGCCCTCAGAAGGAATGGTGTTCATGGCACCAAAGCCACACTACCCCACCCCCCCAACAGCAGATGAAATATTTCAAAGGGGACATCTGCCACCACCACTGAGATTTTATGGAGTACCCACACATGTAGACTCACTAGAGTGGGCATGACAGCTGAAAAATATTAAAAGTGTGTGTGTTTTTAAAAACAACTTATGGTTAGGAATTAAGAAATGGCTTTTAAATAAGAACAGAATTTATTTTTTTGCAAGTGTGTATTTTTTTTCTTTTTCATTTTTTTCCTGTGGAGACCCCACACTTGCAAAGATCTTTTAGGTCATGTGTTTGCTTTATGAAACATTTGGCAAGTAATAGGTGCCATGGGAATACATCCACTCCATCTGGCAGCGGCAGCTCGTTCTCGTCTCACTGTACCTGAATTGCCATCAGTCCTGATGCCTCACAAATGGTTTTGTTTTCTTTCTTTAATAAATTTTGGATGCAACAATTAGGTGGAGGAGCCTGGCCAAAGTTCTTCCTTAAGTCTTGTGAGGCAAATTTCAAATAATAATAAAAAAAAAAGCCGTGCATCTTTGACAGTTTGATGTTTTCACACATGAACTGCCCAGATTATAATTAGTACTTTTCTCTGCAGAACATTTCCTTTCAGAACGGAGGACAAGTGGACTCGTGGTGTTTGCGACCTAGTCTCTCTGACACGCACTTTGGTAGAAAGTATCTTAAAGGTATTTAATTCTATTTAGTACTCACAAGCGATGTGTCATGTTGTCCTAACTTTCTTGCTTCCTTGAAAAACAAGACAAATATTGAAACTGGAAAAACAATTTATCTGATTAGGTTCCTGTCAGGGCGAGATGGTTTCTTGATGTGTCTCTGTCGGTTTTCAGTTGTCACCAGCTGAGGAAATTTGCCTCACTTCACAAGCAACCCTGTGGAGTTCCACTAATTATATTGTTTTGCTTGGTTTTACTTTATTTTATTTTATTTATTTGATTTTAGGAAGTATGCCACAGAGGAAACCAGGCTTATAAGCTCACAAACACAGCACCCCTGCCTCATATTTGGAGCTCACTTCTTTAGTTTTGGCAAGAAGTACTGTGGGAATAAGTGTCTCTGCCAAGTACCCATTATTTAAATATTTCATTACTTCACAAAATAAGAAAGAAGGATGAAGAAGAGAGTCTCTCTAGGTCACTTGGACAAAGACAAATCCTTAATCTATGTGAAAACTAAATATCTCCCCTTTACTTAGAACAATATTATAAAACTAAAAATATTATTTGGTCATCATACTAGTAAGTTAATCAAATGGTCATAGTTGATCATAAGTAGAAAGTTTTTTATATCAACCATTTTTACTATAAAACAAAACCAAGATAAAAGACATTATATCCAAAATATAATTAAAAGGTACAAAATGCTAATGTAAGTTTGTCACTAGAAGGAAGGAAGCATAGGCACACAAGTAAATGATTTCCACTGACCTTTAATCCATGCACCATTTTTTATGTATTATCTAATTAAAAGCTCTTGAAGGGTCAATAGTCAGAGAAAGAACGTGTTAAGTAAAAAAAACTAAAATACCTTTCTAAAAACTACACTGTTTGTGCTAGGATTGCAAAGTAGATAATTTTAATCATTGAACTCAATATAAATCTATGCAACTCTAAGGAGATCTGATTTTAATCTTTAAAAAAGAGGATTTTTTAATGTATTGGACAAGAAGCATACAAATCTTCAGTTAAGCATAGTCTAATTGCATATATATTTAACCTACCACTATATATATATGTATATATATATTATATATGGTAGTTGACTCAGTATATTTAACA
>NW_026067917.1:7771057-7799841 GCF_014885135.2 Alexandromys fortis | reverse complement strand
TATATAATGGCAGGCATTGGATTCAATAGTCCCTCTTTTGGATGCAGTTCAAGGGTCTTAATTATAGATAGTTTCAGAATGTTCTTGACTCTAAACCATGTCAGACATCTGATAAACCATTAACACAGGGTAAAGGAAGCATATTGTCGAGTTCCAATATATTATTATTTAATTATATTTTAATTTACTACTGACAGATGGAATCCCCTTTATAAGCCACCCTGTTGCTCTCTGCCTCATCTTAATATTCTGTGTTGAAGTAACATGAATTTCTGTATCTTTGTCCCAAATAAATGACTTCTGGATGAAGAAGAATGAGCCATTGGAAGCTGGATGCAATGAAAACACTTAGGAGAGAGTTCTCAGTGCAAACTTGGACATAGTTTAAAAGCAGTAGACTATGCTTTGGATGTGCATGTCAGATATGAGGTTCTGAATTTGAGACATTGGTGTAGGAGGGTCTTCTGTCTATATGTTACTTTCATTGGTCAAATAAAGATACTGCCTTGGCCTTTTGATAGGACAGCAGCTTAGATAGGTGGAGTAGACTGAACAGAATGCTGGGAGAAAGAAGCAGAGTCAGGCAGATGCCATGATTCTCAGACAGACATAAATTAGAATCTTGCCGGTAAGCCATGACTCCGTTGTGATACACAGATTACTAGATATGGGTTAAATAAAGATGTGAGAGTTAGCCAAGAAGTGGCTGGATATAATGGGCCAGGCAGTGTTTAAATGAATACAGTTTTTGTGTAATTATTTCTGGTGTAAAACTAGCCAGGTGGACAGGAGCCGGGCTGTAGGAAGTGGCCCGCCGTTCCTTTTACAAGACATGACATGAAATGATAATTTTAAGCACTACTATCTAAACATGAATGTATTCATTATATTCCAATTTTTACTTTTTAAATGTGCCTATTCTCTAGGCAATTGTCCTAAATAGGGAAAGAATATATAATGACATTAAAAATTTAGTGTGTACTGGTCATTCTTGATACTTGTGGATATTGATAGGGTATCTTTCCTAATGATTATTTTTAAGGATAATTCTTTAAGGCATAGTTGTGATGAAATGATTTTGAGCATTTCTATATTCTAAGTGTTGGAGAGGACTTCAGGGAAGACTGTCTCTCATGATCTTTGATGGCATATAATATTAAGTAACAGAATCGATATGTACACATCAGAGTTTATTCATAAAATAGTTTTTAAATGTCATGTTGATTTACTTATACAACATTAAACATAGTTTATTCTGTAGTGCAATGACTTATGCATTCTATGAAAATAAACAGTTCTGTGAACTTTTACTTACTAAAAAGAAGTTTCAGTAGTTTCTAACAGTACTTGTCTGGAATATCTTACCATCGTCTCATGCACACACTTGTACACACACAATTGGCCTCTAATGGAGTACACCTAGTTTTCATTTGTTCTTTGACTGATTACAGGATTTAAAATTGTAGGTTGTGTTCAGAGGTAGATAAAAAGCTCCAAGAACTCAAATATATAAAGTTTTCTTGAGAAAGTTGCAAAATCAAAAATATACTAGTAGGTAATCTATGCTGGAGAGGTGTCTCAATGGCCAATTTGTGGGTTGCTTTACCAGAGGACACAGGTTCAATTTCTGGCATCCACATGGTTGTGAGTACAACCATCTGTAAAGTTCCAGAGGGATCTAATGCTCTTTTTTGGCTTCTGCAGGTACTGTAAGAACATGTTGAATAGACATACATGCAGGTAAAACATCAATATACATGAAATAAATATAAATATATCTTTAAAAAGATTTTTTAAGAGATAAGTAAGAACCTTGGAGTTGTGAAGTTTCAACTATTTTAGTTACTCAGAAACAAAGCAATCGGTGAAAGAATTCAGAGAGAAGCCTTTTGAAGCTTAGAACCTTAGATATTTTCCTTGTTTAGTTGTAAACTTAAGGAGAAATATCATATGCTATCTGGCTAAGGTATTAGCTCCTAGGTCTTGGGATCTCTCTCTCTCTCTCTCTCTCTCTCTCTCTCTCTCTCTCTCTTCCTCATTCTCTTACCAGTTGTTATACTCTTTCACTCCCCCATGCCTCATGGGGAACTGTGTATTTAGAAAAATTTTATTATTAGTATGTTGGTTGTGTGTTTGTGTGTGTGTGCATGTGTGTGTGTGCATGTGTTTGCATGTGTGGGGAAAAGCACTTGTTTGCCATGGCTTCAGAACTCATGTGGGAGTGTCAGAGAACAGCTATTGGAGTTGGTTCTCTCCTTCTACCTTCAGTTCAATTTATTTTGAAAAAAAATCAACATTTCATCCCATACCATTATTTATGGTTGGAATATAGAATGTGTCTTAAGATGATTGGAGTAAGACAATTGTCCTGGCTAGTCTGATGTTAACTTGACACAAATTAGAGTTATCTGGGAAGAGAAACCTCGATGAAGGAGCATACCTCCATCAGGTCACTTGTAGGCATGTCCGAGGCACATTGTCTTGATTAAAGATTGATAGAGAGCGTATTCACAGTGTGGGATCTGTGCCATTCCTGAGAAGGTAGTCCTGGACTGTATTAGAAATCAGGCTGATGTAACTAAGGCTCAGGGATCGCTGCAGAAGATGGGACAGAAAGATTGTAAGAGCCAGATGAACAGAGAACTTTGGAATATCAAAAGCTACACCCACCAAGTTTCTCTAACATGGTTGCCATGAACTGAAAAGAATGACAACAGCAGGTGTGGGAGATATTCACGAGGCCACAACCCTATGCAAAAAGATTCCATATGCAGCTAAGAAAATTTTTTCCAAAGAATAGCACACCAATTTGTTATATAATACCAAGAGGTTCAGCCCTGAAAAGATATACATACAAGAAACATTACATAGACTGGAAAACTTGTATTTATATATGTAGGAATACACACATATTTGTAAAAAACAATAAAATAAAAAGAGACCATGAATTTGAAAGAGAATGAAGTGGTGTTTATGGCAGGGTTTATGGGAAAGAAATGAGAGGGGAAATGATATAATTATAATCTCAAAAACTAATTAGAAGAAGAAGAGGAGGAGGAGAAAAGAAGGAGGAAGAAGAGCAAGAGGAGAAGGAAGAGGAGAAAGAGGAGGAGGAATAGGAGGAAGGGGAGGAGGTAGAGGAGGAAGAGGAGGAAGAGGAGGAGGAAGAGGGGAAGGAGAAGGAGGAGAAGGAGGAGGAGGAGGAGAAGAGGAAGAGGAAGAGGAAGAGGAAGAAGAAGAAGAAGAAGAAGAAGAAGAAGAAGAAGAAGAAGAAGAAGAAGAAGAAGAAGAAGAAGAAGAAGAAGAAGAAGAAGAAGAAGAAGAAAAGAAGCGAGCATACTAACAAGCCATGAGGAAAATTCCAGTAGGAACACTTCTCCAGGGTCCAGCCCTGCTTGAGTTTCTGGCTTTTCTCAGGGATGGACTGTTACCTGAAAATGTAAGATGAAATCAAGCCTTTCTTCAGATTTCTTCATCAATGTTTTATTACAGCAACTGAAAATATAACTAAGTCAATAGTCACATTGTTTTTATTGAGTGAAAACCTCTAATTTTCTCTTTTCTTCTCTAAAGTAACTCTTTTGAACTTATTCTTTACAATTGATGTTTTCACATCCAACTTCTCAGTTCCTTTGATGATGGTAATGGAAATGTTGAAGCATACTTTCCATAAGATAATCAAGGAGTGAGAGATGAGCTAGGTTGCTACTGTCTACATAGCCACTTTCAGTCCTGAACAAATGTTCCCAAGAAGACATGTAGTGGTGCATATCTTTTACTTTCTATAAAAAAGAAAAAAATCAATGGGGCTTTTAACATAAGAGTTCCCAATTTTACGTGTTTGCAAATGATTCAATATTTTCCAGAACACATGGAGATCCAAAGCACATGTAACTCGTATGTCTGTTCTAATGTCCATAAGCTTGTAAAGGGGCTGTCATCTGGCCATTGCTTACGATAACTGTCCGTTTTCTTCTGAGCTGGTCTGGATTTCATAGATTTTTGTCTCCCGCACCACAGGAGTGTAGAGCATATGTTAGCTGATCCTTATTTCTTGCACCTATGCTTTTCTTCCCAAGGAACCAGACAGAGAAAGGAGCTGAGAAATAGTGGCTGCTGAAAGTAGAATATCTTTGCTCCTAGCATAGGCTGCCCTCAAAATTACTTTGTGCAAGGACTTCATCCTACCTATAAATGGTAGAATTTGGGGGCATATGTCAACATAACTTGCTTATATTTCTAATAATTACAATTTCTCTTTTGCGTTCATGTTACCAAATCCACCGACTTCCATTTCATGGACTCACAAAACTGTGTTGTACAAAGTTCTTGATCTCTGCGTTTCGGACAGTTTCTGGTTACAAATCCACCTAGGAGTGCTGTGCTATTGAGGATTTTCTTATTTCAACATTAAATGTGGAAAGCAAACTGATTATACACAAAGCATTTCCTGTCATTTGGCCTTTTGACATTCCCAGTATGCTCCATAGCTGAGCCTGGAAGGAATTTTTTTTTTATGTAGTTTAAATCACTTGAAGAAAAAAAAAAAAAAACAAGCCATCAAGTCTGGAATCTCATTTCTTTTTTCTCTAGGGAATATCCTTGTACTAAATTGACATCAACACATGATAGAAATTGGTTACTCCCTGATACAGTCATTCAGGAATTTTTTTGCTATTTTAAGGCCTATTATGATTTCCAGCAGTTGCTACTTCATCATTCAGCAAAATACAGTCATCGAGAACTGTCTGACATATCAGAAGTTCTGTTGCTGGCTGTAACTCCTCTGTAGTCAGCCCTGCTACTTATTTTTGCCATGGTCAGAGCAAGAGCTTGTGAATTGAAGATCCAAGATGAAATGCAGTTCAGTCTGTCTACTTGTCTCTCCCTTGACATTTTCTAGAAATCTCTGGTTATCTGATAGTTCTGAACAGCTTTCTATATATGAAATCAAACTGATTTTGATATCACATCCTACCTTAACTAGTTGAGTAGCCTGTACAGTGATGTTAAGTGTGAGTGTGTGTGTGTGTGTGTGTGTGTATGTGCATGCACACGTGTATCTAAAACATGGGGTACAAGAATAATGAAGACAGTGCAAACCACAGAAGAAAGCTGTTAGACACAAAAGAACAAATCTGAGGAAATATGAGAAGAGAAATAAAATGAGACAGTAGAATAAATAAGTAAATTATGTATGCAAAAGATATTTTCAGCTCATGCTTTATCTTCAAACTTCCGAGATGATTTTTTAAAATAGAATTTCTTAAGTTTTACATGGTAATATTCAATGTTTAGCTTTTATCTGAATACTTTTTTGATGTTTTGATCATTTACACTGGTTCATGACAGAATTATTCTAGCTAGTTTATAAAGGAGTGCTTTCTAAGGTATATCATGGACAATTTGATCAAATGTTGTTCCTAGATATTCCTTTCAGAGTTTGTGAATGGACAATGTCTCAAGCCATGGAAAACATTAGTTAACTTAAGCATTCATGAGTTTCTAATAGTTTGTGTAGATGTATTCTTACACACTCTAATATTCAAGCTTGATATGGGATTCTTTTCTGTATGCTGTGAATATCATTGGTTAATAAAGGAGCTGCTTTGGGCCTATAGCAGAGATATAAGGTAACAGAGCTAGCTGAGGAAAACTAAACTGAATGCTGGGAGAAAGAGGTGGAGTCAAAGAGAAGCCATAGTGACTCTGCCAGAGACAGACATGCTGAAACTTTGTTGGTAGAATACAACCTCATGGTGATGCACAGATTAATGAAGATGGGTTAAATTAAGATGTAAGAGTTAGTAAATAAGAAGCTAGAGCTATAGGCCAAGCAGTGTTTTAATTAATACTGTTTCTGTGTAATTATGTCAAGGCTAAGTGACCGGGAACTACCTAGTGGCCTCCCACCAACACAATCTGACTTTGGAGAATATGTTAGCAGAGCATCGCAGAGTAAAGCCCATGAGAATGGTGTTGTTGTGAAAACTTTAAAGTGGAATTTGGAAGAGGTCATCACAAGCCATATCTATTACATTATCAGTTCCTAGTGGGTAAGAGGGACTAATTCTAAGCCATTGTGTGCTCAGATGACTAAGTTGTCATTTTAATTAGCTTTATGTCTTTCTTATAAACTAATTGCTTAAGAAAAATAAGATCACTTGATGGCTAATGACAAGAGTGCTATAATTTTATTTATTAATAATTTATGTAAACTACATAATTGCACAGAACTACATTTCTTTTTGATTTTTTTAAAGATAGAGCATATGCTTTTTTTAAAATAGCAAAAGCATATATTTGCTAATGACATTAATGAAATAAGTGTGCTGTTTTGGGATTGAATACCACTGCTAACATATTTAATCAGATGGGAAGAAACATTTGTCATCCTGTTTGGATTTAAATGTATTTTCTATCTTGACATAATTGCAAGAACTTCTGGGACAAGTGTCTGCGTGTTCCCCTGCAGGTAGGTAAAGGCCACAGATACTCTTTCTCTCCCAGCCTATGTTGGGAATCTTGTTGCATCCTCTAGTTTTCCTTAATAGTTACTTTGTACTGTGTTTAGAGGGAGGGGGGAGGTTCCTTGCATGGATTAGATATTTCTTTTCTAAAGAGATTACTGTTTATTGCTTCAATAGGAAACACTCTAGGAAGGAGTAAAGCAAGTGAGTCACTGCATTGACGGTGATCTACAGCAAATCCCTGTCAGCATCTTTCAGGCTGTAATTCTTTAATCATCTTTTCTATGATAAAAATATGTTCTATGGTATGAAAGTGATGGACAAAAACTAGTATCCATGAGTCTATTCATTTTAAAGATAGATAACAGGAATGATATGAATAATAAATATCTAATAACAGCAATGGGTAAGCAAATGGATAAAGTAATGATATGTAAGATGAAACCTGAAGAGAGTGTGTAGGGGAGGATCTGGGAGAGTCAAAGATGGCTTCATTCAGTAGATGATTTATGGATGATTATTTGAAGGAAGTGAGCCAGAGTGAGAAAAAAAGAGAAAGACATCAGATACAGATCCCTTAAAGTGCAGATGCCCAAGGGTAAAGGGTGGAGTTAGTGTTTAAGGAAAAGACATGCCGCTGTGGTTTGAAATATATAAGCCCAGGAAAGAAAACCAAAATCCTGCTCACAATGGTAGGGCGAGGGGGAAGCACAGGTAATCTTTGGATATTCTCTCAGGAGGATTGTAAATTTCACTCTGCAGGGTCTGGGTGAGAAGGAGTGGCCAAATCAGTGTAGTAGGATCTGTCTCATTACTCAATGAAATGCTCTGTTTAGTACCGAATAAAAAGAGTGGAGGCAAAGATATAGGTTGAAGCATCATGTATGAGGCTAGTGCAAACATCCAGGCTGTGACAATGGAAATATCTTTAATGTTTTCCTGTCACTGTAGTTGAACACTTCTATCTATTGCTTTCCCAGAGAAAACTGTCATTCAGCATAGAGAAAACATCCAAAGCTCCAAATATTACCCTGTTCTTTGCACTTCTCCTGATATAGATATGGCCACAGCCTCCTAGGCAATCCTGTGATAGTTTGGCAAAATTTATAATTACATATGCAGCATCTTCATATGCTCTTTCCGGCATGCAATTAATAGAAGCCAGATGTATGGTGAGCTGAGCGCTCTCTGAGGTGGTCGTGAGAATATAAAAACTTGTTGATTTAGAGTCCACACCTGGAGTTCTTGCTGCTGTTTGCTGCCTCTGCTTCAGTCTTCATGCCAGCTGCTTAAAGAGAGGCTCAGCTTCCAAAGGCTTCTCAGCAAGAAGAACTCTAAATCAAGAAAAATGGCCTAACCTGCTTATTTCCCAACACAGGTCATAGCGGCACCTTCTTACTTGGTAATGGCTGAAGATGAATGTACAGAAAATACAAGATCAGAATGGAGTGCTTGAAAGCTGGTGAGTGTATGTGTCACCTTGCATGGGACCCCTGATATGAGTAAGACTGTGTTATAAGGAGTTTAAAAGAGCCACAAACAGAAACAACTTTATTAACAATACAAAACCATAGGCACACAAAGCTTTATATGGTACAACCTGAAGTATTTTTGTTTCTTTGTTTCAATTTCTATTTCTTCTGCTTTATGGGCTGCAAAGAGTTTTATAATCAGTGACAAATGTATATTTACAACATTTTAAAAGATGAAATATTCAATAGTAGCTGGGGATATTAGCAATAAATGTCCCAGTTTACATATTGGTTTTCTTCAGATTTTAGTTATGTCATCCGAATAATCATTTCAGATTTTGATATGATATTTTTAATTCCAGTAGCAAAATCATTTCTAAAATATAAGTAGAGATGACACTTGTTTTTCAAAATTTTGGGGTTTTGTTTGCACAAAAGTTCTTGTTTGTGTATTTGTAAACCATTCAGTTCAAGGTATATTGACTTACATACCTAATATTCTCAAATAATATAGAGTTATTTCTTAACCACTATGACTGTTGAATGCCTTAGTTAAAGCAGTAACCTAAAATTATTTGACAATAGGTTTGGCAGAGGGAAGAAAGAGTATGGTTTTTTAGGTCAGGGTTGGAAACACACCAATGTACAGAAGAGAAATAAATGTTGATTATAAAGCAAACATGTTCTTAATTCTACAGCCTGAGTGTTGATGTCTACATAATGGAATTTTATCTCTCAAGGTGATGGATGATATTGGGAAATGATACCTTTGATGCGTAATTAGAACTCAGGAGGTGAGCTGGGCTGACACAATTAGGATTAGTGCCTTTTAAAAAGTAAGAAACTCCAAGAAAGCAAGCCAGCGTCCCACCCCTATTAGCAAACAGCAAGAAGATCTCATCTACAGGACTGAGAACAGACACCAAACCATGGAACTGGTGTTGCTTTTCAATTGGATTTCCCAGAACCATGTGATACATAGTATCCGTTCATACTCTGTATGGTTTATGTTATATTGTAAGAGTTCCCTGTCTTAGATTAGGGTTACTATTGCTATGATGAAACACCATGACCAAAGCACCGGGAAGGAAAGAGTTTATTTGGCTTACACTTCCGTATCACTGCTCATCATCCAAGAAAGTCAGGGCAGAAATTCAAACAGGTCATGAATTTGGAGGCAGGAGCTGATGTAGAATCCAGAGAAGGGTGCTGCCTACTGACTTGCTTCTCATGGTTTTCTCAGTCTGCTTTCTTATAGAATGTAGGACTCCCAGCCCAGGGGTGGCACTTCCTACAAATGTCAATCATTAAGTAAGAAAATGACTTTACAGAATTGCTTGCAACCAAATCTTATAGAAGCATCTTCTTATTTGAGATTCCATCCTCTCAGATGACTTCAACTTGTGTTATGTTGACATAAAACCATCTAGCACTCTGCCTGAGCAAACTATGGCAGAACATTGGTAAAAAGAGTTGGCAAGGCTGCAACAAATGCCTGGAGTACGAAAGCAGCTGGGAACTGACTAAAGTTTAGAGACTAGATGTCTTTAGAAAAATACTGAAGAGAAACAAATAACACACAAACAAGCAAAAGCACTCTGAACAAACTGTAGGGTGGTTCTGGTGAGGCCTTAGAAAGGGAGGAGAGCTATTGAGAAAATCTCAGTCTTGACAAGAACGCCCATAGAAATGTGGATAAAGACCACTGTGATGACATCTTGGGTGAAAATGAGGAAGATGCTGAAGGACTCTGGAGCAAAGGAAATCTTGTGTGAGACGACAGTGACTCTGAGGACTTGTATTTGTGTCTTAATAATTTATAAAAGGCAAAGTTGATGGGTAGGGGACGTGGGGCACTCAACACAGGGTAGAAGGTGAGGCCTGTCTTCTGCTACTTCCTAGAGTAAAATGAGAGAAGAGAAAAATGAGTTAAGGACAAGACTGCTAAACAAAAGAGATGCAGAATTTAACAATGGTAACTTGCAGAAACACTCCCTGGGAGAGATTAAGGTGTGTCTAAGTGACAGTTTGATAAGACAGTTAAAATGGGCCTGGCATCGTAATGCATCCTTCTGCCTCAAGACTGAAAAACAAGAGTTCTTTTAGTGTCAGCCACTTCTCTTCATGGTGTAGCCTTGGTCCTGAGAAGAATCCTCAGCTCTACTACGTCTTTTTAGTGTCATGGGCTGATATAAACTGAATACTGTGTTCTTTTATTTCCTTTTCTAATAAAATGTAATAATAGTTTCTTATTCCAAAAATATGAATAATGGTGAAAATGAATTTGTTTTATTTTTTTTTAATCTTTGGACAAAACAAATGATTTAAGGGCAAGGAAATGTCTACTTTTTCCTTTTTTTTATTTTTCAAGAAAATAAGAATAAATTAATTTCATTTGAAGAAACCCAGATGTCCTCAAACTGGGTTCTGTCTGCCAAAAAGAGTCTTTAGAAATTCTCTGATGAGTCAAAATTCCAAGGTTCTTTCCTGAATTGACCAGCAAAATTCCCCAATACTACTCTGGGGTAGGGCATGCTGATCTAGGATCTCTCAATAAACTGTTCCTTCAATCTTCTCAGTTGTCAGTGGGCTCCATGGATACATCATTTGTTCACTCTTACTCCATTTAGTCATCTTCCACTTCTCAGTGAAGCTAGAGCACACACACAATGAAGGGAATATTTGTGCAATGGCTGATTGATTCAAATACTAATTGCTGATATATGTGTGCAGCAGTTTCCCTCACTATGTGGTGTATTTAAGTTAACTGGTCTTATGTTCAGAATATCAGTTATTATACATTTAAACAATATTTGTTGTGCTTTGTTTAATTATCTTTTATAGATTATCAATAGAGCACACTTTAAAAAAATGAATAAAAAGTGTGTCCTGAGTGATGTTCCATAACTGAATGAATGTGTATAATTTTCTCTGAGCTAAAATTTCCCAGAGACCCTTCCCTGAGCAACCATTTAATGATAGTGATCTTTGGATAGAACTGTTCGGATTAGATAATAAGGGTATGACTCATAAACATGTCATTTAGATCTGGGAACAAGTAACTAGAACCCATCTTTCAAGCCAAAAACCTCTCATTTTTATGGGTTTTCCATCCCCACATGAATGGTGTACACCTCCAGTTTTTAAACTGGCAGGTTTTCTTAGAAAAATGGCCCATTCTATGATGAAGAGTACCTAAATCCCACAAGAGAAAGAAGTACCCTGTTATTACTCTTGTTCAGCACATGAAAAGCAGAAGTATGTGAGAACCAGACACAACCTGTAATTTGGTAGCCAAACAACAGATCTCTGCTGTAACAGGAAAAATGAAAATATAGCTTTACTTTGGGATCCGTGAACGGGATACCAGCAGGAGGGCTACTTTGCTGGCTTTTCCCACTTCCAGACAAGATTCTTCTTTGCCTACTGGAGCAGATGCATACAGAGTGAACTCTGTTTGCACCCTTGTAAGGACTGTGAAGAAATATAAAGGTTTTCCTCTACTATGTTTAAGTCCTTCCTACACACAGACACACAGAGTCATATACACACTTTCCTGAATGGATTCTAGATTTGAGGGCATAAATATTTAGACTCTTGTTTTTTTAATTCCCTTTCAAATAAGAAATCTGCTCTCTGATCTTAATAATATATATAACAGTTATTTATATCTATGATTAACCTTCCAATTCTGCCCCCTTTAGCCTTTAATAGAAGTAAAAGGAGGTTAATGACATGTTTTGTCTACCAATGCTACAATAAGATATTCTTTTCAGCATGATAAAAATCATAATTAGATAAACTTCACATGCATTCACACAGGTATGCATATGTAGGGGGCCACTTGTTGGTCCCTGGCCACATAGCCCTGAAATAATCTCACATAATCTGTATTATTTAATTCACCACTTGGCCCATTAGCTCTAGCTTCTTATTAGGTGTCTCTTACATATTAATTTAACCCATTTCTATTAATCTATATATCACCATGTGGCTGTGGCTTACTGGGTGAAGTTCCATCTGGCTCCAGCGAGTCTACATAGCTTCTCTCTTACTCCGACTTCCTTCTTCCAGCATTCCGTTTAGTTTTCCCTGCCTAGTTCGGCTCTACCCTATCATGACAGTTTTGTTATTTGTTAACCAATAAGAACAACACATAGACAGAAGGACCTCCCACACCATACATATTCATAGATATTTATGTATGCATATATATGCGTATATGCACACATATATATTTATAAAACACAAACGCAAACTTAGACTTACATATCTCACAAATATGCCTTAACTGGAGTTTTTGTTGCTTTGATAAAGACCATGACCAACAGCATCTTGGGGAAGAAAGAATTTATTTCATCTTATACTACCCAGGTAAGTAAAATCACACAGAGGGAAGTAAAAACAAGAATTTAAAGCAGGAACCTTGAGGCAGGAACTGAAGTAGAAGCCATGGAAGCCATTACTAGCTTGCTACTAATCGTTTTCTCAGCCTGTTTTCTTATACAATTCAGAACCACTTGCCAAGCTGTTGCAATGCCCAGAGTTTGCTGGGCCCTTCTATATAAATGTGAAATCAAGAAAATATCCTACAGACTTGCCTACTTGGTGGAGGTATTTTCTCAACTGAGTTTTCCATTCTGGGATAACTCCAGTATATGCCATGTTGGTAAACACAAAATGAAAACCAACCAAGACATTACACATAGCTGTATTACTTTAATTGGAAATTATATCATATTTGCTACAGTTTCTATAATAAGAGTGACACAACTATAAAATGCTATCACTTTATAATTGTTGCTGAAAGTCAGACTTTTGGTTAGATTTTAATCCCGAGGAGTCCCCAAAACATAAATTATCCCACGAAAGTGGTGAAACATGGAAACTCAAATGGGATGTTTATTCCTTTGCTAATCATTTTTCATGTACTATGTTATATAGAGGCCCATTAGATTTTTCATCCTTGGCCAGTAAATTCCACTTTTCTAGGCTATCTTGTATCTAATATGTTTATAATCATAGCTTTAGTTTATTCAATATTTTAGTGTTCCCTTTCTTTCCCTTGGCTTTTAAAATCAATTCGTGCACATTCACTAACAGAACTTCAGCATCTTAAGACCTCAGCAGAGCTCTTTCTATCTATTTATAGAATTGTTTGGTATCCTGATGAAATGTCGTACATGACAGATGACAAATGTTTTTCCTGAGAGATGCAAAATCTGAGCAATTTGGTAGGTTCATGTATTATGAGATAAAATACTCTTAATTCCTTTTAACCTTTATTTTTATAATACTTTCAACAAGAGGAGACAAGAACATAGATCTGCTTACCTTTTTCTTGGTCTCAGAGTAAGCTGCTTGAAGGATCCTCTGTATTTCTGAGGGGCTGGCTTGTTGTCATTTCGCCATCTTACTCCACGGCTAGGAAAGGAAAGGAGTCATAGTGAAGGCATAGTGAAGGACCATTGGGTTTTCAGAAGGTGGCTGAGATGAACCAGTGTCTTGAGTTAAGGAGCCTGTTTCACAAATTATTTGTCAAAGAAGGGAATTTTAGGGTCTTCTAGATTCCCTCACATTATGAAATGCACAATATCCCCTCAGTCCCTCCATGGGAACATACTCTGAGCCCATATCAATCAAATAGTAGTGTGAGGTTTCTGAAGTCGGTGGACTAACCATCAATAACTATGCTGATGATAGTAACATTGAAGATCACAAAGCCCTCAGCAGAAGTCTCTCAGGATATTGACTGAGGAATAACAATGTTGGGCATGTACTGGTGACACTGATGACGGATTGCCCATCTTCAAATCTTCTAGAATGGCCCAAGAAGTAATAATGGGGAAATAGCAGCTCCCTTCCAGAAAGATGGGAAAACTATCTGGGCAGATCTTTGATGAGTAAGACAAGTTTAGAAGAAAAACTTGGATGCTAAGTCATAGATTTGCAAGATGCCAAATCTAGTGCCCTCACATGGACTGCTTCTCCCTTTCTTGTCTGTTTGTCTATCCTTTAACCAAATTTTATTTTAGGCGAGAACGATGAGTTGAAGAAAAACACATGAAAATTATTTCCTGGCATCTCACCCAGGAATGAGTGATGAATAGAGCCTGCAAACAACTTTAAAAGCCATTTTCTTTGCTGATATGGGGTCATGAGGTTGTTCCGTGCAACTCTCCGGGCACTAGAATGAGCGAAAGTGGCACAAAACACACCCAAGGTCTATCATTGATTTAAAGTGATTGATGGCTGGTCTTGTCTGACTGTGCTATATTGTCAAACCATCCATCATTCCAAACAAAATCTCTACTCCATAGTCTAATACACAGTTACACACAGCCACAGAGTTTCTTTCCTCTCCAAAAGAGCTACTGCTGATTAGGTCCATGGAAAGGAGAACATGCTTCTTTTCATGAAACGACAAAGTAGTTTTCCATTAGGAGCAAAGTACTCCACTTACGCATGCAAACTTCTTGTCAAATTGGTGTAATGGATATTTTCTGGATTGTTTATACCTTTCTCAGATTGTGTCATCCTTGATCTTTCTCATAAATGCCAATATTTTCCCTACTTAAATAACCCACCATTCCTAATTCCAAGTCCAATCCTTGTTTGAGGCAGTGTGGTGGTTTTTGAAGAATAGTTTACAAGTGGTTATTAAAACACTTTTCACCTAAAACATGGAAGATAAAGTATAAAAGCCATAAAGGAAATAAAAACCATATGGAATTTCTTTTGTCTTTCAAGTTTTCACACCCTAAAGAGTCCCTTCACTTTTTCCTTCATGGTATTTCCTATATATTGATATTTGTAAGTAGTTAGCTATAACTATGTATTTAAATATACAAATAAGATCACATGGCATCTATAGTGTTGCTCATTGCCCGTTTGTAATATTAAATCCTTAGTGTTTTAGCAAGGTCCTGACAGGCATTCTGTTAGCATCTTTTGACTTACGCTGCTGGATTCATTGGTGACTTAGTAGGATTTGGAGTCACCAAGGTAGAGTGGCATTTCATTTGTATTTTAATAAATAAAGTTTGTCAAAGGATCTGGCCAGCTTTCCAGACCAGGCAGTCGTGACACACACCTTTAATCCCACACAGGCTTGCCATAGAAAGAGGCAGTAGTGGTGCACACCCTTAATCACAGCCCTAGCAAGGAATATTAAGACATAAGACTGGAGGAGACAGCTTACACACCCAGTCTCATCTGATGATTCCTGGAGGCAGGATCGCCATTTTCGGACTGAGGTCGAGGTGAGAGCCAGGGGCTGGCTGCTTTTTTAGTCTTCAGGGTGAACTCCCATATCTGTCTCAGAGTTGTTATTAACCATGCATCACCATGGAGAGGGAACTCTAGGCATGTCTGTGAGGGATTATCTAGTTTAGGTTCATTTAGTTGGGAAGGCCTACTCTAAATATGGCAGCACCATTTCGTCTGATTGAGTCATAGACTAAAAAGCGAAACAAAGTAAGAGGTAGGCAGCTGGGCCCAGAACTTATTTCTATTTCATTGTGGACTGCAGATGGAACGGGACTGAGGGCTCCTGGCTTCTGCTCCTGGCTTTTCCCTCAAAGATAAACTTCACCTGATAATTGGAAGCAAAACAAATCCTCCTTGCTTCAAGTTGCAGGTATTTTGTCACAGCAACGAGTAGAGTAACTAATACAAGTAAAGTGTTTTGGTCTGGCACTGTACCATTCGAGGCTCTCCTGCACATCAATTCTAGCTTTTACAAACCTTCCTGTAATAGTTATGTCCTACTCCTCTTTTGAACTCCAAGGCTGAGCTCAGACTCTGGCTTGCCCTCATACTCCATAAAAATTGCACTTAAAAATTTTCATGTCTTGTTTACTCTTAGGTTACAGATTTTAGAACTGAGCCCTTTCCTCAGCTAAACATTTGGAATCTTGTTTTACATACTAAGATAGATCAGGTCTTTTTTTTTCTTGCATTGTGTGGTATCTCTCTGAACTATTTTCTCTATGCTTGACCTTCCGGAGCCTACAAAGGGATTATGTACTCTTTCATATTATTGCTCAGATTCCCAAGACATCTTCTGTTGACACTACAGTTGGACAGTCTCTTAAGAAGCTCCTCTAGGCCCTATACCCAGACGGCACGTGAAATGTTTTTTGCTGGCATCAGTGAGTACTTTCTTTTTGGAAAATTCTTTCCATAGTTATTTCCCTTAGCCTTGCCTCTGCCAGCATTAGATCTAATTCTTACAAATCCATGCAGGATGGTAGCTTTAAGTGAGTTGGTTGTATGAAATCTTCTAGGTTTCATTGTTTACCACTCTCTTCAAAATTGTATGGCTCACTGGAGCTGTTTGGCCAAGTCAGGGGACATCTTTTGGATGTAGATACTGGGAAATGCTTTTGAAATAGTAATAGTAACAAGTTACATTCCTATAGGTTATGTAAGTCAAAGGACTTGCCCATATAACAAAGAATTAAGCAACCTAAATACAAGTAGTACCAAAGTTAAGGAATCTTGCCTTAAGCTGTACATATCAAGGCTAAGGAACACGTGTCGGCATCTCACCAAATCTTGGCTCTGGACGTGTGCTTCTCCCTTCTTTCCTCGGTCTCCATTTCCCCACGTAACTCATCATTCTTATAGAGATTATATTGAACCATTGAAAATAAAATGTTAAATCTTATGAAAAACAACTGTGCATCATTACATGAAAGGTGTTAGTGGAGTCTCTATGAATAAGACAAAGTTTCCATGCTCCACAACTTTCAGGTTTACATAAAAATTGGAATATGTTCACATATGAGTACTTAACATCCATTTTGGTGTACTTTGACAAGCATCTGTCCAAGTAATTAATTTCATGGAATATGGCTACTCCTGGCTTCTTCCCATCCTTCTAACTCTCAGGAATATCTTCAATTTTGGAAAAGCACTCCATACACAAAAGCCTGAGTCAAACTGAATTAACAGCCAGAAATAACATATAAAATATGCCAAGCCAGTAATTTCATATGGAAGCCAATCTCCTGGTACTGCCAAAATTCTTATCTGTTGATACCCTTCACTTCACCTAATAATTTATATGTTCTAATGAGTGGGAAAATGAAACAAGTCAGGTCCTTTCTCAGCACAATGTACTTTTACTCTATATTACCGTGTTCTCCCCTTTTGCTCTGGGTTTTGCCTTGTCGATGTAACTAACTCTAGCTTTTCCCTCAGACTCCTTTTTTTTTTTTTTTTTTGAAATCCCCTTGATGTCACTTCCCTCTAGTATTTTTCCTATGTTAAGAAGGTTATAAATCGTAAGCTGACACAATCCAAGTGCCTGGGCATAGAGATGAAAGGATTTCATGTCTGTCCAAGATAGAGAGCCTTCATGGTAGAGGTGGTACTGGGTGGAGGACGTAAGAAGAGGCAGTTATAGAGGGAAGGCGAGGCCATACTTGCAGTGAAAAGTCATATGTTTTGGTTGGAGTGGAGTGGGTGTGAGAAGGATCAGTGAGTAGAGTCTAAAAAGCAGGTTTAAATCAGATTATCACAAGCTTTGAATTCTCAAGCTAAGAGTTTGGGCTTTATTTTACAGGCCATAAGGACCCATCAAGTTGAGTGTGTTATAATCAAAACTACACTATAACAAAATTGCCTTGGCAGCCGCTTGAAGGATAAGAAGCAGCATGGATTTCATACTCAGAAGAACAAATGTATTTTGTAGGATGATCATGTATAAACCGAATGAACTAAATAGGTCACCAAGTTCTGTTATCCCTTTTAATCATCCATAAACTCAGACTGCCCATTCATGCTCTGCACATATTGACATGGACTGGAAAGAATGAGTTTAAGGTACCAGCACTTAGCTTGACAGACTCAATACGTGTTCAAAACAATGGAAGCAAAAATTGAGGAGCTCTGCTCAACAGTATTAGTAAATTCTCTAATGCTGAAGAAAAACAGAAGGGCCATGAGGGAAAATCTATAGAAAGATGCCCTAGAGCTTGAAAAAGTATCAAGGGGTCAGAACAGAAGATGAATAGCAAGAATTATTATACTCCTATTAAGAATAATAGGAATAATTGGAATGGTGATGTCATTTCAGGAAGAGTAGGGGGTAAGCTGGTGTGGGAAGTCTTTTTGTATATATGTTGCTTCTATTTGTTAATGAATAAAGAAGCTGCTTTGGCCTGTGAAAGGGCAGAGTAGAGATAGGTGGGAAAACTAAACAATATGCTAGGAGAAAGAAGGTAGAGTCAATGGAATGCCAGGTAGCCACTGCAGCAAACAGATAAACTGGAATCATGTCAGTAAATCACAAACCTCATGCTAAAATATAAAATAATGGAAATGGGTTGATTTAAGATAGAAGAGCTAGATAATAAGAGCATACAGCTAATAGGCCAAGCAGTGATTTGATTAATACAGTTTCTGTGTGGTTATTTTTGAGTTTGGGATCCTGGGAAGGAATGAGCAAACTCAGACAACAATAAGTGATTGGGTACATCACCCAGACTTTGGCCCCATAGCTGATTGTTTCTGGAAATATTAATGACAATGGTAGCCATGGAGTAAATAACATATAATCCACATATTAATATACATGAAAGTATTATATTGAGGATACATATAATCTCTATTTTTAAAGTTTAAGAAATTGAACCATTGGGTGCTGGAGAGATGGCTCAGCAGTTAAGAGCATTGCCTGCTCTTCCAAAGGTCCTGAGTTCAATTCCCAGCAACCACATGGTGGCTCACAACCATCTGTAATGAGGTCTGGTGCCCTCTTCTGGCCTTCAGGCATATACGCAGAAAGAATATTGTATACATAATAAATAAATAAATAAATAAATAAATAAATATTTTTTAAAAAAGAAATTGAATCACTGAAAGAAAAATATTCTTAAGTTTAAAAACTGCAATGTGCTAAACCAGACATCTATCTCAGAAATATTGGGTCCATAATTAGTATCTTATTCTCTCTGTTACACTGAAATTAACAGCCTAGAAGAACTTCTGAATGGCTAAACTTTTTTGAAGGACTGACCAATTCTAACTGTTGTATTGTGGAAATCTTTACAGAATATGATATGTCACTGACTTTCTAATGCAACAGATACAAATTTTAGCCATTAAACTCAAGATTTTAAAATACATTGGACTTCATTTTTATTTTAAGAGACAATTCAATAGAATGAAAATAGTTGTTCAGACATTAATGCTACCTTTAAGAGAGGTATAGCAGTAATTCATAGGACTTGAGGGAAACCTAAATGTTGACATCTCTCCTAGTTATTACTCAAAAATTCGTATAACATTTATTTGAGATGCCTTTCATATCAGCTCACAAAGGCAATTTCAGACATGGAGTCTCTGCAGCTCACGGGAACTCTCCACCTTTTCTTCCATGTTGCTATATTTTAAGGAATGCTCTACTTTCATGTCCTTCATAAAGATATCATTGATAATTGTCCAATGAGTTTAATTTTACAAATAAGATTCAATGTCTCTACCTTAGAAACATGGAAATGCAGGTCACACCAATACAGCAGGTTTGTGTAGCAGTTTATATATTTCTCGGAAATATATTTTTAACCAAAGATTGCTTTACTGATTAGCTCCCTCAAGAAATTAGTACTGATTCTTCATGTACTTTCCCTAAAATTAGACCAAGAAAATCTATTTCTTCACTCACAGCCTTCTATTACTGACAGTCAATGTCAGAATAAATAAATAAAGTTATCCAGAATAAATTTCTTACACAGATAAAAAATCCTTGATAAAATGCTGGCAAGTTGTATATAAGATATTAAAAAATATGATCATGACTGAGTGGGATTCATTAGAAGTTAGTTTAACATCTGAAATCAGCAGAATGTCCATAAAGGACAAAGCAATATGATTATCTCGATAGATATAGAAACAGCATTTGACAAAATTCAACACTTTGCCATAGCAAAAGCAATGAATAAACTAGGAAATAAAGTGAATTTTATTAGCTTGATAAAGTGTAGCTACAAAACCCTCAGTCATATATATGTAAGGCTGATTATATATAATATAGTCAATTATAAGCAAAATTTTCTAGTAAGAACAATTCAGCAGAAAAAAAGAGATTAAGGATTCCTGATTGGAAAAAATAATTATATATATATATATATATATATATATATATATATATATATGGATAGTCATGATCTGATATACAGAAAACTATGTACAATGTAGATTGCATTGTAAGCTTTCATATTTACAATTGATTTACAATAAGGTTGTTGGTACAGTTTAGTGGTAAAAAAAAATAGTATTTTTAACCAGTGTTGAGAAAACTCTAAACCCATATGCAAAAAAGGAAAAAAAAAAACTAAAGATTTGGAATCTGTCCCACAGCCCATACAAAATGGTCCAGAGACTCAAGCATAGACCTAATGTCACAAGAGTCCCAAAGATTACACTCATAAATCTTTGATATCTTGAGTCGGAAAATATTTTTCAGAAGTAGTACTAGCGGCATGAATAACAAAAGATAAAAACAACCGAGCTACAGAAAAATGAAAAGTTTTAACCTTCAAAGCTTGAAATAGAAGTTATGAAAGTTAATCAAGAGGATAGATGAAGTACGTAGATGACACCTCTGATGATCGACTTGTGCTTACAGCACATAAAGAGATCATTTGACTACATAATAGAAAAATGAGCTGCCCTATACGATTAACAAAGTGATGGATGCCCCTCCAAAGAAGATACGTAATGTGCGTGCAAATCCATGGAAAAGTTTATTGATACCTATCAATGAAATGAAAATCAGACATAATATATTGTTTTATATTCACTAAGATTATGGCAGTAACAATGCAAATAAAGGGAAAAATAGAAATTCATACTGGCTTTTTCTTTTTTTTAGTCAACATATGTTATACCATGTGTGGCCCTTCTAAGGATTATACTGAGGAAATGAAGCTAGTAACAAAAGGCTGCATAGTATATATTTATGAAATCAGTTTACTTATAAAGAAAGTAACACATTTGTTAAGGGCCAATAACAACTTCTATATATGCTTTTTTTTTAGCTGTGAAACTCTGTGAAAGGATTTAAAATCATGGAAAGTCACTCCAGATACATGAATTTTAAGATAAGTTGAGTTGCAATATCAAAAAAAATTATTTGAGGCCACAGAACTGCTACCACCTCTGGGAAGAAAAGGAAGGGAATGACAGGGAAACTGGAATCAGAATCCTTTTTTATTTACTAGATTTTTTTTTAAAAAAAAATACCAATCCAAATTCTCACTCCCTCACCTCTTCTCATTCCTTTCACACAAACGCTCCCACCCCACCCCCATCCAATCCTAAGAGAGGGCAAGGCAAATTGCTTTGTGGAAAGTCCAAGGCCCTCCCCACTATATCCAGGCCAAGCAAGGTATACATCCAAAGAGACTAGGATCCCAAAGAGTGGAATCAGAATCTTAAGAGAAGAAGTAGATATATAATCTGCCTCTTTTGCCCTCATAGTGTTCTGCAGGATTCCCAAAGGACTCATTTTGGAATTAGTGGAATCAAATGGAATGAAATGTTTTCTGGAATTCAGAAACTGAATATTTTTGTCACTGCAGAGAAAATGTTAGCATTTTTCTTCTCTGCTTCATTACACTTTCCCAGTCCTTCCCCCATCCTGGCCCCACAGTCAACCACCTGGTCAGTCTCTGGGAAGGGTAACTGTTGGCTGATTTACTTGTGCACAGAGGTACAAACTTCCTATCTAATCTTGTTCTGAAATGAAAATTGCCCCTTGAAAGGTTATGATCCTGAGAAATCTCCAAAGGATTGCACCACCTCTGGAGACAGACAGACTCATCCAAGTACCGTGTTACCCATGAATGGAATTTAGGGCAAGGGGTACAATTTAGCAAGAGGGTTGAATTGCCTAAGCTCCAGTAATAAAAGGACAGTCAGGACAGTAAGTTAACTATAAAGTAAGAACATTAAAAGTTATCTCCTGAGCCACAGTAGATTGGTTCTTTATGGGGAGTGGGGGGTTTTAGTGTTGATTTAGAAAAAGCAGAGAACAATTAGAAGTATTACATTTGACAGTACTAAAAGGAATGTGTTATTTCTAAGAAATCATAATGAGAAAAATTGTCGTGCCCAGAGCAGGCAAGAAGAGAACAAAACAAAACCAGTAGTTAATCTTAAAATATATGAGACTGAAGGAAATTAAAGTCGGGTGAATATGAGGGGCCCGAGTTTGTTTTGGAATGGAGACTTGGTTAATAATGAGGCAATTGCCCAGGCTGCAAAGAAATGTTTGAGGAGAGAAGAAGAAACGTTTATAAAGATCAAATTTATTGAGCTCCTAAAATATGCTCCTGAAGTAAATTTCAGAAGTTGTGATTATTAAAACTGCTTACTATATAGTTCTTGTCATTTTTATCTTGCCAAATCCTGCCTATTTAAGAGTAGAATTTAAAGAAAAGAACACAAACTCACTAAATGTCTTGAAAAGCACCCTTAATTAAATGGAAATCACTTTTGCCTGTCTTTCACGTCTTGCTTTTGTCTCAAATGAGTATAAATACCATACATGTGTTATGTGGGGGTGGGTTAGGTCTAGATGAAGTTCTTACAAACATTCGAAATACGACTGGGGGGTGGTTTGATTAGTTAAATTCTTGCTGTACCAGCATATGGGCTGAAGATCTACCACACTGCGTAAGAAGCTAGAAGCTGTCAGGGTGATGGCAGGTGACTGTAATCCAAACACTGGGGAGGCAGAGACCCAAGGATTCCTAGCACCTGCTGACACGTGAGCTCTAAGTAGGTGAGAGAGTGTGTCTACACCGATAAGGTGGGGGGCAACTGAAGAAGACATCTAACCTTGCACTCTATGTGAATACGCACACACATGTGTGTATCTTTTCCTACATCTGTACACAGACATATAAAAAAACCTACACATACATCACCACATACCCATGATGTCTGAAACAGCTGTTTCTTCTTCTGAGAAAAAAAATAAAAGCAGATGGCTTTCAGATTTTTAGTTTGAGAGAAAATAGTAAGCGATTAGAGGGATGGAGAGGCAGGGCGAGGTGGTATTCCTAGACATGCACTGGGAAATTAGCAATGAAAAAGTTAACCCTAAGCACTTACATACGAATGTTTCCAGCAAAGGATATTTTCTCCGACACTGTCCTTGAAAAGACAACTACTTTGCTCCAGAGTAGGGCCCACGGAGTTCAGCGGGTTCAAGGGGTAAAAGTGCTAAGGGCTTTCGCCAGACCTGGCTTCAGGGGAGATAAGCTTATTGCCATCTCTGGCTGGCCTGCCCCAGGAAATCTCGCCATTCCCTGCAAGGTTGTGTTAACCTAGCTCAGCAGCAGGTCCTGATTGGTCATGGGAGTATGTGGGCTAAATGCTATATATTTCCAATGATGTAAAAGCAAATTAGAGAACAGGGCAAGTTATTACACCAGAGAACGTGAGGCAATGGGGAATAATAAAAATCAGGCTACTCTAATTTCCTTTGAACAACTAAATATATACAGGTCATTATTTCTTGGAATCTGCGGGCCTCCCAGCACAAGTCCCCATCTTGTGCTAAAGCCTCTGAGACAAAAACAACAAAACGCAGTGTCGGGAGAAATGAAAAAGGCTATCATATCATGCTGTTTAAAGAATGGATTAAGTACAGCTTACAGATGCCTGTTTTCTTCCTATGTTAATGCTAAGTTAGGCAATGGACGAGGGAAACTCACCTTGTTTGGAAATTCTCCTGTTTTCTGTACAGCCACTACAGCTTGTTCCCACACCTTCCCGAGGTGGCCGAATTACAGTTTAACTTAGCTTTGCCAAGGGTAGACCATAAAAGGAATTGTGGTTTCTGTCTTAAATGAGGCTTAGGTTATACTTAATGTTGTTATATCTCTGGAACTGGTCTTGGCCCTTAATTTCAGGTCTATGCTAAAATTGGCATCTTTTCCTGGGATGTCCACCATGTTGCCTTTACAGGAGTAAGGGATATTGTCTTCCCATTTCAGCTTTTGCACCCCGCTCCGATTGAAGATTCCTGATGGTCTTGTTTTGCCTATGGACTGATGTCTTTCTTGTCCACCAACTCCGCAATGAAGGACTTCTGGCTCTCTGGGACTTGAGCCATGGAAGAGGGGCCTTTCTAAGAGCTTTGACAGTTTATATAGGAGACACCATAATCTTACCTGGTCATGGCAATTCTGGAAATACATAGTGATGATAGGATTGAAATGAGTTGTCAAGAAGCTCGCAGAGCAGATCCAAGAGCTCAAACTGACAGGATAGGGAGTATGGGGTAGACAGAGGAGGAAGTGTGGTCAGTACAAAGGCTAGTATTAAGCCTGTTTCTTTATTCTCAGATGATGATGATGATGATGATGATGATGATGATGAGTAGATTGCATGGGTCCCATTTTACCTATGATTGGCACCATGTAGACTATGTTACTCCTCTGGCTTACCACTACTCTTTGATCCGAAAAGCTGTTCAAATGTGAATGCAAAATCATACAGCAAAAATCTCACCTTTATATTCCCTTTTCTAGTTTTCAAAGGACATTATCTGGATATGTTCTATGGGGATTTCCAAGTCCCATGAGGGCTCTGCCTCCATTGCTAACTCCTAGAATTAGTTTTAATAATACAGTTTAACACCATAAATACTGAGACACTAAATGAGAGAAATAAGGCATGCAGCTGGTACTGAGTGTGGCTCTGAGCAGAGACGAGAGCCGTGTTTACGAGGAGGTCTATGATGAAAAAAATCTACTTGTGTCAAATGCGCAATTTTCTTCAATACTTCACTCTTAATAGTTACTAGTCTTTTTTTTAAATATGTTTGTGATTCAGAACAACTGAAATATTTAGAAAGTATTTCTTTTAACTTATTTTTAACATTATTTCTTTTCACGATTATTAAATAACTTAGCAAATATCATGATTTGATTCTCGTTTACCTAATGTTAATGTGTCTAAATTTTTTTTCACGTATTTTTCTCCTACCATATTAGGTAATAATCTAAATATTGCTAATGCTTTATGAAAATGTTCTATCTTTTCAGAAAATGTATTCTCAAATCAGAAGATTTGACACAGTCAGTTTTTTTTTTTAAAAGCAAGTGCCATAGGTTTTTATTAGACTTAAGAGTCCAAAAATAAAGTTAAGCAAAGGCTAATACTTTTTTTTTTTTAAAAAAGAGTTTAATAGAACTGAATTCCCTCATTGCTGCCAGAAAGTGTCTCTGAGAAAACAAACATACCCCTTCCAAAAAGAAAAAAAGTGAGAACAGGATTTTTTTTTTTATTTTTCACTTAATTTTCTGTTTGTTTCTAAAAAAAAAAAATTCCACCCCCACATAGGTCACTTGGATTTCATTTTGTCTACATCCTGGGGTGCACGTAGGGAGGCGAGAGAAAAAAGGCCTGGGATCTGGAAAGAGGAATGCATCAGGGCATGGGAATTGGGATGTTGTGGTGGACACTTTAGCTTTTCTTAAACAAGCAAGCACCCTTGGACCTCGGGAAACCCGGTACATTTGTGCGGCTGTTGGCCACCTAGCACTTACTGACCTTGGGGAACAGCAAATGAGTTGCCTCAGGTCTGGGCACCTTGTCCAGAGTCTGCTTCGCCGAGCCCAGCTGCTGTGACAGCCCCTTCCTGTATGCTGTTACAGTTCACCTCAGTAATTCAACAGTTCGGAGATGCCTAGGCTTCTGCATTGTCAAGAGAAATTCAAGGCAGCCTTTTGCCTAACACTGAAATCAGGGGTGTTTGGGTTTAATTGCTTTAGCTGGTGCCTGTTCATTAATTTTCCCAATCATGGGAGGCATGCTTCCCGCCAAGATTGGCAATGGGTTAAAGAAGTTATTAAGGCAAGCAAGGCATCTCAAAAGAAAGGCATCCGATCTCTGACAAAATCACATGTCTGAAATTTCAATCAAGTGCCTTGCGTTCCAGTGGCAGCCTCACTTCAGGAAATAAGACAGCTTGTCGGCCCACTGGAACCCCAGCTCTCTCAGGGATGTGGGCTCAGCCTCCAGAACCCGGCTCCAAAAAATGCTGATTCTGAACACCGGGAAAAAAAGCCCACTCGTTCTGAACTCTGAGTAATTGACTGGTGTATAACTTGTTAAGTCTCAAGACCTCACTCACTACTGCTCAATGAGGCCTCACCACCTCAAGGCTTCAAGCAAAAAAGCAAAAAAAAAAAATAAAAAATAAAAAAATAAAATAAAGCAATAGAATATACTTAGAGAAACCAGTAAATTTGCCATTTTTGCTACTTTAGCAAAAAGGTTAATATTTCAAATTTTTCTTAGAAATGTCCTGGAAACTTTGCTTATTTTTTCCCATTGGAGAGCTTAATGTGTACCTTACTTCCCCCTTTCATTATTGGCTTGGCCCTTTTCCTAGTTCTCCCCAGCTGCCTCTGCCACTACCCTGGTTATTTTGTGGTCCAGGCTGACTCTTGGTCATTCAGTCATGACTGCGGCCTATGAATGTGTCAAGCTAGATGCTATGGTTTCCTATACTCCTCCTGACAATATCCATCTTCTTCAGAAGTTCTCACTGGCCCCCCAGAATCTGTTACCACCTTTCTGCTCCATGAATGCCTGGAAGGTCCAACAGACATCTTTAGTCACAGTGAAAATATCAGAATCCTAGTGCATCTCGGCTACACTGATTTTAATATACATTTTCAATAGTGACACATAGACTTGAACAAAGCAAAGGCATTTATTGCTAGTTCTTTTTCAACCATAAGGACACAGTTCATCCTTCATGAATTAACCCTCAGCTGGTGACTGTTTACTGATGTTCTAGGAATAAAGCCACGGCTATGATAGCCCAGTTATATCTGATGAGTTATATTTACTTTTTAACCAGATGAGTATTTGTATACAGAAGACTATTCAGCTTTTGTGATGTCACTTATATGTCACCTACAGTTCCCGTGCTTCTTGACAGTTCTACAACAGTTACATGTGCATTTTTTTTGAGATAGATGAACTGAGATCACATTTCAGTCTTGCCTAATGTTACTTGTAAATTTTGGATAAGACAGACACACACTAATTACCATTTTCTCACCTGTAGATAGATGAATTTTTTTTATGTGCTTCTATTGCCTCATAGGCAGTTTTTGTTTCTAATATTTAACTATGGGTATTGGTGTGTGTGTGTGTGTGTGTGTGTGTACCAATACATATGCCACTGAGGCTAGAAGAGGTAGTGGGAACTTCTGTAGTTACAGATGGCTGAGAGCTGCTTGAATTAGGTGCTGGGAACTAAGCTCTAGGCCTGTGGAAGAGCAACAAACATTTGTTTGTTTGATTGATTTTGTTTGTTTGTTTGATTTTGTTTTGTTTTGATTTTTTGAGACAGGGTTTCTCTGTGTACCTTGGCTGTCCTGGAACTTTCTTGGCAGACCAGGGCTTGCCTTGAACTCACAGCAGTCTTCCTGTCTCTACCTCTGAATCCTGGGATTAAAAGCACATGCCACCATGCCTGGCATGCAGCAAGCACCCTTAACTATTAAACCATATCTCTGTCCAGCCTTTTTGGAAAATTTTTCCAATAGGGATTCAAACTGGACAGGGTGCGACATCACAGCCTGGTCCACAGATTAAGGTCTAGGCCAACTAGATCTGTATAGTAAGACCCTTTCTTAAATAAAAAAAATAAAGGAAAACAAAACATAATATCTCAATCAACAAATAAGCAAAACACAGACTCAATCTCTTTGTTAATCCCAGTATATCACTGCAATATCTCAAACAAAAATACTCAAAAAACAATTCTTCAGTAGATGGATAGATAGATGGATGAATAAAAAGACAATAAACTGTGTTGATGGATATACAGATATATACTGTATGGATTATTTTTTTTGAACCTCCATTTGAAGAACATGACTGAAATTCCTTAGGTTTTTGTTCCTTTCCAAGCTTTGACATGTTCCATGCCTTGTTTACTTCCCATTTCTTATCAAAATTCTTCCTTCTTTAGTCCTTTTAAGTTTCTTAAAGTCCTCCTAATTTGAACAGTAAGTGAAGAGGTTTTGTGTGTTGTAACTTTTGGATCTTTGTATATTTTATCAGAAGTTTTTTTTTTTTTTCCTTTCTCATTGGTCCATTCCAAGGAAATGACTAATATGGGAATTTTAGTAAGGATGTTAAGGAAAGTATTTTCTGTAGGAGGCTTGTGAACATTTTAAAAAGCATATCCCATAAACATCTGTCTTTTCTACCTGGGGCTAAAGCTGACCCTGAACAGCACTTTGTTTCAATAAGTGAGCAGCTAAGTAAACCCATTTGGGGATGAAAAGATAGGAAGTCAGTGTAGAAAGACTATGATGCCACCAGGAAGCTTCCTGTAGCACACTAGGTGTTACTCTTTAGGGGCAAATTGAACACATGCTGTTCAGTCACCCTCTTTTCCCAGAGGAAGTGAAGTCAGAGTGTCCACATGAAATATTCGAGTCTCACATTTTCCAGGTGTCCACAAGCCAAATCTTGCAATGCTATTGGCGATTTAACAGAGTTGCAAAATAATGGAGAAATTTTCAAATGAAAGATTCCCTGGCTGTCTCAAGAATATCCTTTCCTCTAACTTGTCCTTTCAAATGTGGTATTTCACCAATGGTGGCAGGCCAAAATGCAAAGGAGCATCTCAGATTGCTGTGGTGAGAGGTCTATCAATACTAACTTCCCAAAAGTCTAAGCTCAAAGATCAAGGTATGAAGTGAGAACTAAACAAAAACTCTGAATCTTTTTTTAAATTTATTTATTTAATTATTAAAGATTTCTGTCTCTTCCCCACCCCCGCCTCCCC
>NW_026067917.1:7717034-7769037 GCF_014885135.2 Alexandromys fortis | reverse complement strand
CAATTCTACCAAAAGCAATCTATAGATTCAATGCAATCCCCATCAAAATCCCATCAAAATTCTTCACAGATCTGGAGAAGACAATAATCAACTTTATATGGAAAAACAAAAAACCCAGGATAGCCAAAACAATCTTATACAATAAAGGAACGTCTGGAGGCATTACCATCCCTGACTTCAAACTCTATTACAGAGCTACAGTATTGAAAACAGCTTGGTATTGGCATAAAAACTCTGAATCTTAATATTCGCAGTTTTGATAGATTTGTTTATTTGGTGTTGTTATTGTTGTTGATGAGACACTCTGTCACTATGTAGCCGTGACTGGCCTGGATGTCATTATGTAGTCAAAGCTGGGCTCTCTGAACTCACAAAGATCTGCCTCTTTCCTCTGCTGGGTTTAGGTGACCACAAAACCATGACCAGTGGAGTATTTTTTGTCTAGGTTAGGAAGGTTTCATTGCCAGTTTTCTGAATGCCTAATCAATGACTATGACTTTCAAAAATGAGCAAAAAGCAGGGTTTAAAAGTGTCCTCAAACAAAACAGCAGGGTATGCAGAGAGTTCATGTTAGTGTCTCATTGTAAACAATCCCTGCTCAGTATAGATGCTCTGAGGGCAGTACATGAGAAAAGGTTAGAAGATGGAAAAAGTACATAGTCAGATACTGTGACAATCACCAAGGACAGTGGCAGGAAGCCAGAGGTGTAGCAATTGAAACCAAAACTATAACTTAGAGAAAGAAGTAGTATGGGAACTATGTGACAGGAAGAACACAGATACTCCCTCTTCATGAAGGGCAACTTTGGCCATATGTTGTCATAGCTGCAATCCTTCACAAAAGGTAATTTGGTTTCTCATTTCTTTGAAGAAGAAACTGGAGCTCCGACTGCTATTATGTGGTTCAGGCCAGCATGGCATAAATGGGTTACGTAGGAGTCATGTGCACACTATTTGGTCTCATCTAAACGTATTTTGCACTTTTTTTTTCCTTCTGAACCCTCTGATACTCAGCAAGAGACTTTGACTTGACTCTAACATGTATCTTGGCTTCCTAGGAAAAGACACAAATTCCAGATAGTATACAATGTTATAGGCAAAGAGGATGCTGCCACCAGAGTGAAGGATGATTTTTTAGTCCAGTTACAAACTTCTTTATAAAATATGAATATGTTTTTAGGTAGTTCTGAAATTTTTTCCATCCTGCTCTGTGCAACAATAGTTTGGACGTTCGGTGCTATCTTAAATAAGCCATTGACTCCAACATTCTATAGTTCAATTGAATTATATAGAAGTGAATATAACTAGAGAGGGGCAGGGCTCTAGAGATGCGAAAATTATACTCTTGAGCAAGTAAGGTTTGCTAATATCATTAAAGAAATATATAAATTTTGCATTGAGTTAGATAGATACAAAAACTATACACGAATATTAGCAAAGACAGAAATTTTCAGGACAGATATTTCAAAACAGTTTGGAAAGCATTTGAAGGGACTGAAGAAGGGAAGTCGGTAGGACAAAGGTTGAATCAGTTTCTCCCCCTTTGGGGAAACAGCTGTGAACTGTTGTTCCATTCTTCGCAGTAGAATTGTGTTCTGATTTAAGGATTATTGGGTCTCATGGAGAATTTTCACTTCACTCTGTGGGTTCCAAAAAGCATATCATATTCCTGGCTAAGTAATTTCATATTCCTTCTAACTTGCAGTAAGTAGCTTAAATATTAAACACCCACCTTCCTATTCCATTCAGAAACTGCTGAACTAAAGTAATACACTTCCAAACAAACCCTGCTTATATTTTAGACTGTAGACTTCTAGTACCTTCTAGAAATACCTAGACTATGCTTTCTCTGACCAGATCCCTCTTGATGCCTTATTAAGAGAAGTCTGGATGGAGAGATTGCAAGATGGTTAATGTATTTGCATTTAGCAGTATGTTATTCACAGACTTTTCTGAAAAAAAAAAACTGACAATATTTTATTGTTTTTATTGATATGATGAATCTGTAAACAGAAAACTAATAATTTTTCTTCATGTTAGGGCTGGTTCAAGTTAATTAAAGGAAATTAAAGTCCAGAACCCAGAGATCCGTGTTCTACTCAACTTGTATTCATACTTGATATTCCACCTTGCATTTCAGGTAGACATGGGTTTCAACAAATAAAAATTAATAACATAAGAGAGGGGATAGGATGGATGGCAGGGCAGTACCTGAAGAGCCTGGGTGGTGATGTGAATCCATCTAGTCATGACATTAGTCAGAAGTTGTTCAATGCAAAATGTTGATGTTAATCAAAAACTTGAAAGATTTTAGTTCACAAGTAAGAAAGATATCTCTTTGAACATAAATTATCAATTACAGTATATACATACATATATAGCCTATAATTCTAGAATAAACATATTCTAGAATAATAGAATTCTATATTACATATATTACAATTCTATATTACATATAGTAAACATATTATTACTTTAATTTTACAATTGCTCATCGTTAGTCATTAGAGATATAACATGGCAGAACTGCCAAAAGGAAAACCAACCCTTTTAAAGGTAATTCTCCCTCCCTATTTCTAGATCCTTCCTCCTTTATGTGTTTTGAGAGGACACATAGCCTGCTGCTTTGAGTAGCTGTTCTTAGTGTGATTGTCCAGCCTCCTGTATCAGGCCCACCCATATTTTAATAGAGACTGCGCTTAAATCTACTAAATGAAACTCTAGGGGTAAAGTCTGGCCATAGGTCAGTATAAACACTCCAGGTAACCCTGACACACACTGGGATTGGAGCATAAAGAGCTCCTTTAAAGCAAAACCGTTCAAATACATAAGCATTCCCAATCTATCAGATATAAGTAACTGTGAAAGAGCTTGTGGGAATAAAAGCATTACCATGAGTTCTGCTTCTGATCTTCCACAGTATTTAAGCAGGATCTGGGAAAGGAGAAATGGTGAGGAGTTCCTTCTGCTTGTGTGTTGCTTTCATTGGGTAATGAATAAAGGAACTGCCGAGGCCTAGTTGATGGGACAGGACTTAGGTTGGTGGAGTAGACAGAACTAAATGTTGGGAAGAAGGGCAGAGTGACAGATGCCATGGCTCTCCTGCCTGAGAGGGACGCTGTTTAGAATCTTGCTGGTAAGCCACAGTCACGTGGCCATACACAGAAATGTATATAATACATAGAAATAGGTTAAATTAAGGTGTAAGAATTAGCCAATAAGAAGTTAGAGCTAATGGGCCAGGCAGTGTTTAAATGCATACAGTTTCTGTGTAATTATTTCAGGTGTAAGCTAGCCTGGTGGCCGGAATGGAACAAAGGCTTTCTCCACCCCCGCCCCACCCCCCTTCCCTGCTCTCCTTGTAACAGAGAAAGTGCTGTAAGTCACATAATCATTAGGCTTAAAAATCTAGCTCAACCAGGTTAGAAATGGCAAGCCCTTCAGTTTAGAGGTTTTTCTGTCAAATATGCAGTATCTCATTAGTTAAGAGGAGGGACTCTTAGCAGTATATTTGTTATATCTCAGCATTACAGATTGACAATCTATAAAAGAGAGAGAGAGAGAGAGAGAGAGAGAGAGAGAGAGAGAGAATATTCAATAACAAAAACAAATCTTTGTCTTTGGGCAGTGGTGGCACACGCCTTTAATCCCAACAGAGGCATATGGATCTCTGTGAGCTCAAAGCCAGCCTGGTCTACTTGAGCTAGTTCCAGGACAGGCTCCAAAGCTACAGAAAAACCCTGCCTCCAAAAAAAAAATTCTCTAAGGGACAGATACATTGATACATTTTGGGTTTCTCTGCTTCCTGAGCAAAATTGAGAAGATAGGGAGAAGCTATGAAAAGACAAAGATTTGTACCTACTGAAAGTAAATCAAATGCAAAAAAAAAAACAACCAAAAATCAAAACAAACCAACAAACAAAAACTTTCACTACATTCCTAGCCAATGGTACTATTTTCGGTGCAAATTCCGTGCAGTAGGATGAGAAGCAATGGCTCCTCTGGGAACATTGCTCGGCTTTACAGTACTAGAAAGCACAGTTGTAGAGATTCTCCCCTATTTTTATTCAGCCAGAAAAAAAAATGATGTGCATAGAGATGAGTTGATAAGAAAAATGTAGTATATATACACGGTAGAATATTACTCACTCATGAATAGAAATATAAACATGGAGTCTGTACATAAATGAGTGGACCTTGAAAAAATTATACTGAGCAGGATAATTCAAGGCCAGAAATACAAACATATTTTCTCTCATATGTGTATCCAAGCTTCAAATCTTTTGCTTTGTGTGGCTTTAGGACATAGAGCAATCAAACTCTTGGCAGTAAGGAAACTCCTTTTGCTGCTGGCTAGCTTTTCTAGTGCCAGAAGATGTTCTGACAGTTGCTAGTGGAGAAAACACATCAGTGATCTTAACCAGTGTAGAACACTATATGCTTCAACCCCAACTTGTCAGGTAACATATGCCGTCTGGTACAATAATAGTATGACTGACATGGGGGTAACTAACCGCCTTATGTTTAAATTTTAGGCCTATTCTTTAGGAGGTACTTTCATGCTATGTACTGTAATCTTGGTCAAAAGTTCATGGCTGGAAAAGTCATAGACTCTAAAGTAGTAACTGCTATTGTAATTTCATATAATGGTCACACTATCAATTTGTCTTCAAAATATTTGTGTTTATACCAAGAGTTCTGGCCTGCTCTCATTCCTGATCAGAGAAGCTTTCTTTTGCAATTGTCAATAGTCAATGGAGAGAAGAAAAACTATTCTAGATTCTGAGACTAGCAGACTGAGTGCTTATTCTTAAGTAAAACATGTTTTAAGACCTTCACCACCAAGGCACAGGGTACACTGACAAAGAGGAAATAGAAAGAATGTAAGAGCCAGAGAATGGGAGGAATGTTGAACTTTAGATATAGTGTGGACTGTGGACTCACACTTGTGATTATCTGGACAAGACCTACAGAAGGGTAAGTCATCTAAAATCCTGGCATAGATGTAACAGATGTTGTCTAGGGCCCATATGAGCCTTACTGAGGAGTTATTGGTAGCTGATAGCTTCTAGACGAGGAGCAACCATTTTTGGAAGGTAGAACAACTGTTTGTATTCCCTTGCTCCAGGAAAGTTGAAAGGTAGGCTTACTGGAGGAATACAAAGAGAATTACAGGGAGGTATAAGAGAGTAAATATGAATTTGAGAAACAAAATTATACCTTCATACCAATAGTTATGTGTTTTTTTTTAAATTTATTTATTTCTTTATTAATTAAAGATTTCTGTCTCTTCCCCACCGCCGCCTCCCCTTTCCCTCCCCGTCCCCCAATCAAATCCCCCTCCCTCCTTTCCCAACATATAGTTATGTGTTTTTTTCTATTTTTTTAATAAGCACACAGCATTGGAAGTTATGCAATAAAATCTAAAGCCAGCCAACGGAATTTCTATTTTTCACTAAAATCCATTTGTCTCCTTGCTCACTCATTGTGGAAAACTCTCTTGAGACTAAAGTAAAAGCACACTGTGTCATTTAGGGAAAAGTTTTCTAGGTCTTCCTGCTCATTTGTACCCTTCGTTCTTTTGGACGAAGGTGGACATTAAGGTTACATCTTTTGATGGTTGCATATAGTTCATTATGATGGACACTAACCAACTAACAATACCTGCCTTATTCTTTCCTTCACCCACTAAAATCCAATCTGAAGTTTTCTCCAGCTTCTGTCATGACCCAAAAGACTCTAGGGATATCATGGTCACCATGGCATGAAGAGAGGAAGGTCCAAAGAGCAGTTTGTTTAACTTGGCTGCATAGAATATCCTTTTCTTATGACTAATAAACCCATGGTTCTCTACAAAAATAAGCAAAATCACAGTGTGTGGCTGCTTTGTGAAGCAAGAAGGTTAAGGAGAAAAGGCTCCAAGAAGCTCATACAGGTTCAAATGGATGACTTAAAATAAATATATATAGATCTCTTTCTCTTGTTTGCTTTTTAAGAATTTCATACCTTTATACAATTGATTTTAATCTCATACACCTCCTCTTTACATTACTTCCCCCAGACCACATCCCTTTCTCCTTTCCACCTCTATGTCCTTGCTTCTTAATCAATTACTAAGTTAAATTACTACTTTCAATACATGTCAGGGTATACGGCAGTCCACTGGAGCATGGGCAGCTACTAGAAGCTCTATCTCTGGAGAAAACTCACTATTCCTCCCAAGCAGTCACCCATTGCTAATAGCCCTTTTTCTCAGGATGGGGCTTTGTGAGCCCCTCCCCCATTCATGATGGGATTTTCAGTTGCCCTCTCAGTGAGCCAGAACTTTGGGGGTGCCGGACATCAGAGGTAGAAATGACTTAATTAATTAGATAAACTCTGGGTGGGTTTATAGGTTAATTTTCATACAGGTATATTAAAATTTTTCATTTGTGTGTGAACCTTGAGCACAAATAAACATCTAGGAGAAAGTAAAAGGGAAAATAATATCTTAGATTTAATTAAAAGGACATTTCACAGCTATTTATTGAATAGTATGTGTGTAGGTGTGTGTGTATGTGTGTGTGTGTGTATGTGTGTGTGTGCTAGGGCACACACTGGAAGTCAAGCAACCTAAGGGAGTTGGTTCTCTCCTTCCACCATGTAATACTTGTGTAGATCAAACAGGTCATAGGGGTTGGTGGCAAGAGACTTTACCCAGAAACCATCTCTCCAAGTCCTAGTTGCTCAGGTTGAATTAGAAAAAAGCTCAGAAGGCCCACTGAGTAGATTCAACCCACTGGTTCTTTATGGTACAGAAAAAAATCTGTGAGAGCGTAATACATAAAAATATTGTGTTTGAGAACTTGAACCACAAGCACCTGCGAGTCATTCAAGAGTCTTCATGTGGTGCGGACAGGTGACTTTTCAAGTTTCAGGTGTTATCAGCACATGTGTGGTGCTATCCGAAGATTCTGTGGACCCTTGGCTGCTGAGTTCACTGGGGATATGATATCCTCTGGAAGGAAATTGTGAGACTTTGACTCTTTGTTTTCAACCATTTGTTTGTTTGTTTTTGCTTCTTGGTCAAGAAGCAAGCAGTTGGCTTAACCATCCGGCTGTGCAGCTGGCATATCCCCCAAAGGTCAAAACAATGAATCTATTCAATATTGACTAAAAAGTTCAATCAAACAACTTTATACTTTTTCGCCTTATAATAAATATACTTTTTCACCTTATAATCTCTTCTGTTACAGTAACAAACACTGTATTCACAACCTCTTCAGATAATGAATTTCTTTATCTCATTGCCAGGAACTTAACTCATGACTAGGTTGAACTCAGTCCTGCCTTATAGCTATCTACATGATTTACATTCATTTACTTTAATTTAATACACATTGTTATGTTTTTGTGACTATGTGTCCAAGGTAAGAATCAATTTATTCTATCTTATGTATCATTCTAGATGAATATGCCTTTATTAGTAATTCCATAAGAGAATTATTGAACTGAGTCCTCAATTAATAGTTAGACAGCTATGATTACTTTTAGCTGTGTTCCACAGGCATTAGGATTACTGAGGGGAAACTGGGAACAGAGGGATCCAACAGGCTACCCAGAGAAAAAAACTCCAGTATAAAAGTATAAACTTTAACCAATGTCTTGACCCTCAGAAAATGAAATCAAATCATCAGTTAACACTAGTGCAAACACTGGTGCCAGGTGCCAAGAGAGACAGGAAGGAACAAGTTTGAAGTCTATATTCCCTTCTGCAGCCACGATAAAGAATAGCATTATTTTTATCTGTCTGAAAATTATGAGCTTTAAAAACCTTTATGTACTGAATTTTCATTAATTTGAGGAATAAAAGACAAGATGAACCATTAGACAAAATACTACCTTCCACATAATATCACACTAAGTATCAATTTTACTATAGCCATCAGAGAAAGGATAAAAATACGTTTTTCCTCAAAGGCGTATCAGGGCACTGTTTATAGAGACATCTAGATCACTAAGTTTTGACATCCTTGACTAGACTGTGGGAATACACTTCATCTTACTTTTCAATTCTGCTCTGTTTAGTGATTTCCTATAACACATATTGAACATGGTTCAGTTATGTATTGTACAGCTTCTGTGATTAATTTTCATTTTCTGCCATTACTGTCAAAAAAAGAAGTAGCCATATGTATTGAAGTTTTCGTGAGTCAAGAATAATAGTACTGAAAAGCAAGGATCATAAGAAAGGACGGCTCTCTGTGCATTCAGAATGTATAACAAGGCGGGGTAAGAAGTGGAGAAATGAAGGATTCCCAAGAAAAAAATCAAAGCTTATGTTCCTGTATAATATGACAAGAAAGATGAGGTTATTACTGCAGAACAGTTTTAGTAGTTTTGCATTTAAAAAAAAAACAACCCAGTCTGTACACACAGGGTCAGGGAATGTGAGCTCCAGTGACAGCAAGCTTGCGGTTCTTTGATGCACGACAAATTCAGGAAAGAGTCCTGGAAGCTTCGAGTGCATTTTCCCAGAGGATTGTGAAAGGCTTCAGCGCTGGCCAGCAAACATTCCTTCTCACGGTCCCCTTTACCTTTCCCCTGCTTCCTTTCTCATGTCTCTTGTTTATGCTGAACACTTAGGGCTTCTTCCTTTTAACAAATTCTTCGGCCTTTGACTTGCCTGTCACCGCAGAGCCTCATGCTTTTGTTACAAGGCAGCGAGCTTGCTCCACACACAGTTCAAATTGAGCAAAAATCCCTTCAAAGGCCCCCCAAATGATGGCATTGTCCTTTTTAATGTACGTTCAGAGAATGAAACAATCTGTTTCTTTCCTTGTGTTAGAACAGCTGGAATGAAATGAATAGAGGGGGCTGAGCAGTTCTGCAAAATCTTTGATAATAGAGAAGTACAAATGTTCCCGTCAGCAGTAGGATGATAATTTCTCTGGTATGAATGATGTAACCAAGTGGTTGTATATTACTGCCCCATTCTTTCCTGTCCCAAGGCACCCTTGGAAACACGATGCTACATCTCAATGGGATTTTCCAGTACAAAGATTCTTTTCAAATAACATAATTGTGGATACACACCACTCCTACAGAGGTAAGTATACTGAGGATGTGCCAAAACACTGGAACAGAAATTTAGTTCCCATGGCACACAAGCAGGAATCCAGCCATTTGCAGTAATAAATAAAATTTTAGGAGACTGCAAGATTATAAAGAGTGTGCTCTCTAAGAGACTTGAATTGCTTGTTTGTTTATTTTGGGGTTAAAACAACACAATGCTGAAGAAAAAGGAAGCATGTACTGCACTTCAAAATAGCTTTCTTCATCTGCTGAGATTGTTTATTTCTGCTGTTCTTAATATTTAAGGCAACAGGTGATGAATCACTTTACAAAGACATAATTATTCACTGAATTCAGGTTGCCCTGTCATTTCTTGACTTTCTAAGATTGTATAAATAAAAATTAACAGACACAGCAAGACCCCAAGTCTAAGCAACCAAAATGAAGACCAGAAGAATGGAATACCGTAAAAGCTGGAATAAGGACATAAATGTTATGTCGGTGTAAAGTTTCTGGAAAGGCATCAAATTCTACTATGTAGAGTGCGTGATAAAAATTACCTGATTGTCTTCACAGCAAGAATTATAATCAACTGATAAAATACAAGAGGAGTCAGATACAAACTCAGGATAAGAAAACACTGAGCACACTTACCCTGTGGACGGTAAGAGCACTGTTGACGACCATCCCTGCCTGTCCTCCCACACATACTGAAATGGGAGAGTGAAAGGACTTCCTGCCATCGTTCTGGAGCTTTCCAGGCTCTGGTAGGAAAGCTGTGACAGGTTTGCTGCATTCTTCACGTTTTTACTTGGGAATCTTGGAAGAGAGAAATAAATATATTTTGGAAGAGAGAAATAAGGAATGGTCCGAACTGCAGGTTGGTCTTAGTTGAATACAACAGACAATACATTAGTCTGAATTTTCTATGAAATCAACTTTCCCTTGCTTGCAGTCAGTTGAGATGCAAAATCTTCACTTAAGAATCTTGTGTGAATCTACTCCCAATGACCAGTTGTGTGGCATTCGGCCAAATGACCTCAAAGAAAAGGCATTCATGTAAAGATTGTCAAGACATAGCAACAAAAATTGGGATATTTAAGGAATCTTGTGAATGTGCCTGAGAGGAAAGCACTTACTCTTGCTTTGCACACACTTCCATCACTAACACTATAAGCCAGCTAGCAAATCAGCTTGTCTGTGTAAAATGAAAGGCATCCTAAAGTAAAGCCTAACAGAGACAGTAATCCAAGCACAGGTTTATCTCATCGCTTGAAGCTAGTATATGCTAAGAACAAATTTTAGCTTAATTCATTTGTTCTGTGAGTCTCTGGTCACCAAATTTCTCTTTTATTTGCATATATCTTATACTCATTGACTTGGTTTTCAGTCACATGCTACCAAAGTACTTGAACATACATGTAGATGTCAAATAACAACCAGTGTAAATCTCCAGAAAGGCAAATTCACAAAGAGCAAAATAAAAACAATGGTACTTTTGCCTCCTCATGGACTAGCCCTGAATATTTCATACTATTGACCCTAAAGAGATTTCCTCTTTGTATCTTCATCTATTCTTAGTTTTAAAATTATTTTTTTATATTTGAGTGCACTTTGTTTCTCCAACTTTCACTGAAATATATAATAACAGTCATTGGCTATGTTCAGATTGGCTAAATACTCATCAAAGATACATTTAATTTTTTTTTTATATAGAAAACACAGATGATCTGGGTGGTGATGGCACACGCCTTTAATCCCAGAACTTGGGAGACAGAAACAGGCAGATCTCTGTGAGTTCAAGGCCAGCCTGGTCTACAGAGTAAGTTGCAAGTTGGAGGAAAGGCTCCAAAGCTACAGAGACACCTTGTCTCAAAAACCCAAACCAAAACAAAACAAAAGCTCACACAATTGAGTCTATGTGTTGTTCTTCTAGCTTCCATTACATTAATGTCTATTCTGTTCTTTGTTATTTATTGCCATCTACTGTTTTGGGGTATGGATTATTTACCTTTTATATAACATTGAGGTGCATCATTAGGTTATTTATTTGGCATACCTCATAGGTACTCATAGCTATGAATTTCTATAGTCCAAAATCCTAGTAAGTTTGGCCTGCATTTGGATTTGAACCTAGGAAGTTTTTAATTCCCTTCTTTGTTCCTTAATGGTTCAGTGGCTACCCAAGAGTGTATCACTAAGTCTCACTATATTTATCTATTTTCTCATATTGATTTCTGTTTTTACGATACAAGATTTGATGAGTTAGAAGACACTATCTTTTTTATCTTGGTATGTGGGCTAGAATATGGACTGATTCAGGGATAATTTCATGGCCACCGATATCAATGTGAATTCTGCATCTTTTGGATGAAATTCTATGATACAGTATAAACACTAGTTTCTTTGCTGATAGTTAAAAAATAATTGATTTATAAGTTCATATGCTCTATTTCGATCATAGTCACCTACCTATACTTCTTTCTTTTCCACCATTCTGCCCCTACTCACTTAGCATGTAACCTAAAAACTGCAAAATCATTGAGTCTAATATTTTCTGCCCATATATTTTGGGTATGAATCCACACACTGTAACATGGTCAGTGAAGTAGCCACACTTTTAAGAAAGTTTTGGAAGGAGGGAATGTAATCAAGACATCATATTTAGGACTGAATAGTCTACATTCTCTCACTCTATGCACTTATATCAATTGTGGGTCTCTGGCTTAATCATTATTACAAAATAAATCAAATCTTCTCTTATGGGGGTTAGAGATACATTATTCTATAAGTGTAGTAATAACTCCTCAGTATCTGGTCAAGTATTATGTCTATGTCCTAGTTTTCTTTCTGTTGCTTTGGTCAACACCTTGGGAAGGAAAGCTTTTATATTTTATCTTACAGATTATAGTCCATCATCCAGGTCAGAGACTCAGGGCAGGAACTGAGTTGATGGATGCACAGCTCATCTAGATCCTCATGACTTGCTTAGCCTGCTTTCTTATATAACCCCAGACTACTTTCTTAGGACCATCACCATGTACAAAGAGCTGATCACGCTCACATCAATCATTTTCTTAAAAAATTTCCCATAGTCTTCTCAATGGGCCAATCAAATAAAGACATTATCTCAATAAATATTCTTTTCTATGCCTAGGGCTATGTCAAGTTGACAAAAAGACAAGGTCAGTAACTTTGAATTTTTCTTTTAAAGCGTTTAATAGTCTTTGCATTTTTGTCATGAGGAATATTTTGTATGGCCTTGCCTGTAACAAGTGTCTCTTATATTTGAGTGCCTGTTTTTTTTTTTTTTTGAGATATGGGGAATTTCCTTTTATAATGGAATTAAATTCTTTGTTTTCTATGCCATGTGTCTTTATATCAGCTCTTTCTATTTGGTGATTATTTAGGTTAGATCTGTTGATAATACCTCAGAGTTATTGGACATTGTCGTTATCCCATTTATTTATTTTGTCCCTAATGATGTTTGAATGTTGTATTTCATCAGCCTTTACTCCATCTTTGATAGCCTCATATCTAGTCGGTATAGATTATTGGTGATGGATTTTAATTACTATTTATTTATTTATTTATTTATTTATTTATTTATTTTGGTTTTCCGAGACAGGGTTTCTATGTTTAGTTTTTGGAGCCTGTCCTGGCATTTACTCTGTGGACCAGACTGGCCTCAAATTCAAAGAGATCTGCCTACCTCTACCTTCTAAGTGCTGGGATTAAAGGCATGAGCCACCACTGCCTGGCTTAACTATGTTTATATTGTCACTTAGATTTTTATTTCCATATATATTTTTTTTTCAAGATCCCAATTTCATTGCTGAATTTTTGGTTCACATTCCTGGATTTTCTTATCCATTTCACTGGTTTTCCTGCCCAGGTCCTATATTAAATTCATCTGCTTATGTGAATATATTTTACAGGTCATCAATCATTTTGGTTGAAAACTTTGAAGTCTGGCTTTTTATATGTTTTAAAGTTTTTGAATTAAGTAATCAAAGATTTCATCTTTTAGAGATGTTAGCTTGATTTATCATGTCTCACACTTCTGTGAATGCTTTTCTTACCTGTAGTCATGGACCTATTTTTTATTTGTATTTTCTGAAGGGGACATCTTATTGAGAAGACTACTTCTGAATATGCAGTCTTCTTGACTTAGCAAGGAGAAAACAAGCTAAAACATCGGTATTGATATCAAAACACATAAGAAATATAAATGTCCTTAAAATTAATTATAACCAACAATCTCATCACTACAAAACTGAAATGGCAAAAAATAATTATGAATACACTATAAAATTAAAAATTATTTAAGATGAGTGTGGACCTATTTAAAAAAATAAAGAAGAATGTCATGGAAAGGGAAGAGTATAAGATTAGCAAAATAAAGAGGAAAAATTGAATGGTATAAAATTCAATAGTAAATAAGCATAAGAGAAGAATACAAATAAAGATGTTTTTAAAAATTTAAATAACTTAAGGTAAAATATTACTAAATTTAGTGGTAGAAGAGAAGTGAAAATACTTACAAAATAAGACGAGAATGAATATTTCCCTAAATTGGAAAAAATCACCATATAAACAAAATTTAATGAATGTATAAAAGTTATTGACAAAAACATTAAAAATTATGAAGTCAAATAAATGTGAAAAAATCTCAAAATTACAAGATATGTTTTAAAAGATGAATTTTGAAACATCCTTTTTTGGGTCCTCAGATATTTGAGACTGTCAGTTATATGCACCGGAGGGGCAGGGTAGATGAATTTGTGAGCTAATGTGCTTCCGTCTTTTAAAGCTATTGCTGATTTTATATTGGATAAGGCCCTGATATTTTCCAGAGCAGGCTTAACTGTGCCAGTTTTCCTTCTATGCACACCAAAATCCTTAGAAAGTCTTCATTCAGATTGCTACCCAAATCTTTGCTTTTTGTGGACTGGACAGATTCTGTCACCCTCTAGTGACTCCTGAAATTGTAATTCCTTTGGTAGCCAAAGGGGGTTTGTATGGGAAGCAACCATAGTACTGAGACTGGTGAAGGCATGAATCAGCCTTTATGTTTTTAAGAATTTTTAAATATGAATCATCTTTATGAAGGAAGGTAGCTGTGGGTGTCACCTATCCTCCTGGAACTTCATAGTTCTCAGGCTCTGGGACTAATATTCATCTAAGTTTAGGGTTATTCTCACTTAATGGAATCTCGTTCCTGGTTCTGATCACTGATGGTAGATATCCTGGTGAGTTTGGGTTTAGTTTGTTTGTCAACCTGATACACCCTAGAATCATTTGAGAAGAGGGAAACACAACTGAGAAAATACCTCCATAGGACTGTGCTATAGATAAGTCTGTGGCATTTTATTAATTACTGATAAATGAGGGCCCATTGAAGTTAGTGCCATTGCTGGGCACGTGGTCCTGGGTTTTAAGAAAGCAAGTTTAGCAAGTCATGAGGCACAAAGCTAGCATGTTGTACTCCCCTAGACTGTTTGCTTCAGTTCCTGCCTCCAGGTTCTTGGCTTGTGCTGGCATTTAAACTTTGACTGGCAAAACCACTAAGTGTTCAGTATTCAGCGAGATGCTTGGGGGTAGCTTGTAATGAATGTTTGGAGAAGTACATATAATGCAAGTCTGGCTTATGAAGTTTCTGAGAGAAGTAAAATTCCTATTGTCACCATTTGATAGTTTCAATTTAATAAGTGTGGTTCTGGGATAGCTGGGGCCAATGTACTTACTACTGTGATTAGCAAGAGATCAGAACCCCTTAAATGAAACATTTTCTTTTCTAGAACAACTGATGCTGGTAATAATCATTCATGGATACTGGGAAACTTCAATACCCTATTCACACCAATGGACAGGTCATCCAGACAAACACTAAACAGAAATAATGAAGCTAATAGACCAAATGACTCTAATGGACCTAAAATATAGCTATAAGACAATCTACCCAAACACAAAAGAGTATACCTTCTTCATAGCACTTTAAGGAGCATTCTCCAAAACTGACCATATACTGAGAAACAAATCAAGCCTCAACAGATACAAGAAAATTGAAATAATCCTGTATCTTATCAGACCACCATGGATTAAAGCTGGATTTCAACAATAGCAGAAAAAATACAAACTCATAGAAACTGAAAATTTCTCTACTGATTCACCACTGGATGAAGAGAGAATAAAGAAAGAAATTAATGACTTCCTAGAATTCAATGAAAACAAATAAACAACATACCCAAACTTATGGGACACAATGAAAGTGTCACTAAAGATAAAAGTTGCTAATACTATGTGCTTTCATAACGAAATTAGAGAGATCTCATACTATCAACCTAACAGCACACCTCAAGGCTCTGTTGCAAAAAGAAGCAAACACACCCAAAGGAGTAGATGGCAGGAAATAATCAAACTGGGGGCTGAAATCAGTAAAATAGAAACAAAGAGAACAATACAAAGAATCAATTAAACATAGGATTAGTTCTTTAAGAAAATCAACAAGATAGGCAAATTACTATTCCAACCAACTAAAAGGCAGAGAGAGAGAATATTCAAATTAACAAAATCAGCAATGAAAAGGAGACTCTAACAACAGATGTCTAGGAAATCAAAAAAAAAAAATCATTAGGTCATGTTTCAAAAACCTGTGCTCCACAAAATTGGAAAATCTAAAAGAAATGGACAATTTTTTTAATATATACTGCTTACCAAATTAAGATCAGATAAGCCATTTAAGTAGACCTATAACCCTTAAAGGAATAGAAGGAGTCATTAAAAGTCTTCCAACCAAAAGAAGCCCAGGGCTAGATGGTTTCAGCACAGAATTATACCAGACTTTCCAAGAAGAGTTAATAGCAACACGACTCTAATTTTTTAACAAAATAGAAACACAAGGAACATTGCCAAATTCATTTTATGAGTCCACAGTTACCCTGATACCCAAACCACATAAAGACTCAACAAAGAAAGAGAATTGCTGACCAGTTTCCCTCATGAACATTAATGTAAAAATGCTCAATAAAGTACTCACAAACTGAATCCAAGCACACATCAAAAATATCATGCACCATGATCAAATAGGCTTCATCCCAGAGATCCAGGGATGGTTCACCATATTAAATTCTGCTAATGTAATTTACCATATAAACAAACTTAAAGAGAAAAAAATACCCACATGATCATCTCATTAGATACTGAAAAGGCCTTTGACAAAATTCAACACCCCTTCATGCTAAAAGTCTTGGAGAGATAAGGGATACAAAGGACACCTAAACATAATAGAGGCATTATACAGTAAGTCAATAGAAAACATCAAATTAAGTAGAAAGAAACTTAGAGTAATTCCACTAAAATCAATGACAAGAGAAGGCTGTCTACTCTTTCCATATCTATTCAATATGGTACTTGAAGTTTTAGCTAGAGCAATAAGGCAAGTAAAGGCGATCGGGAGGTTAAAAATTGGAAAGGAAGAAGTCAAAGTATCACTATTTGCAGATGATATGATAGTATACATGACAGAATTCAAAAATTCAACCAGGGAACTCCTAGACCTTCAGCCAAGTGACTGAGATAAAAACAAACTCAAAAAATCAGTAGGCTTGCTATATACAAATGATAAATGAGACGAAGAAGAAATAAAGGAAACAACAACATTCACAATAGCCACAAATAATATGAAATATCTTGGTGTAACTCTAACCAAGTCAGTGAAAGACCTGTATGGCAAGAGCTTCAGGTTTTTGAAGAAAGAAATTGACAAAGATATCAGAAGATGGATATCTTCAATGCTCATGGATTGATAGGATCAACATAGTACAAGCAATCTACAGATTAAATGCAATTCCCATCAAAATTCCAGCACAATTGTTTACAGCTCTTGAAGGAAAACACTCATATATATATATATATATTACATATTCATATATATATAACAAATATAGAAGTAAAGTGTTAGTCTTTTTGAGATCTTTGCTTATATATTGTGGTTTTCCATTTGTTTCTCTGTGTTTTCTGCATATGTAAATGTGTGTATCTCAGCTATATTTCTTATTTGTAAATAGAGACTGCACATTTGACCCCAGCTGTCCAGACTTGATCAATCGCACAGAAACTATATTAATTACAACACTGTTTGGAAATGACTCAGGAGTATTTCTAGTTTGCTCTTACATCTTAATTTAACCCATTTCTATTAGTCTATGTGTTGCCACATGCCCGTGGTGTTACCTCATTTTTTACATGTCTTGTTTCCTCAGCGGCTGGCTTGCATCTCTCTCTTTCGGCAGCTGCATGGCGTCTGCTTGACTCTGCCTTCTTTCTTCCCCATTTCAGTTTAGTTTTCCCGCCTAATTCTGCCCTGCCAAAGGAGCTTCTTTATTAACCAATGGCAATAAAACTTATTCATCGCATATAGAGGGGGAATCCCACATCACTTGTTTCTTGTGGAGCTCTTTTTTCTGTTTTTTTTTTTTTTTGGTCTTATTTTCTTTTTCTTATTTCATATGTCTAGGTATATCTTTCATAAGAGAGAACATGCACTTTTCCCACAATGATACTAATGCCTTTAATAATTCCAATGATTTGTTCTTCATTTGCCTTGTCTGCAACTTTATACTCCCTCATCCTTTGTTTTCTCAAAAGATGAAATACTAGTGGTTGAGGAACATTAACAAATGTTCAACATCTTTAGCTATCAGGGAAATGCAAATTAAAACTACCTGGAGATTTCACTTTTACTCGAATCTGAATGGTTAAGGTCCAAAATCAAATGAGGACAAATGCTGGCATGGATATTGGGAAATGTGAACATTTACTCAGTTCTGAGTGGAAATTGGTACAGCCATTGTGGAAATCAGTGTTTCTTGAAAAATCTAAAAAATGTATCTACCACAAAATCAACTTTACTGCTCTTGTATATATAGCCAAAGGACTCTATAATCCACTCTAGAGACACCTGTGCATCCATGTTCATTGCTGTTCTCTTCATAAAAGCTATCCAAAGATAATGCAAAAAATCACAGTCCAAAATCATTACAAACACAAAATCTTTAACACAATATCAGCCAATTAAATTTAACAATGCAAAACAGTTATATGCCATAATCAAGTAGAGTTTACTACCTGATACAGAATTGATTAAACATTCAAAACAAATTAAAGTAGTTTATATTATTAATTGCTATATTCATATTATTATGCAAAAGCAATAAGAAAGAGCAGAAAATAATTGCTTGCTTTTCTGAGGGTGTTATAAAACACCTGAAATATTTGTTCCAGTTAGCTCTAAATCTCTACTTGGCAGATTGCAGTCATCTGAGAAGGGAACCTCAATTGAGGGATAGCCCAGATGAGAGTGGTCTCTGTGCATGTGTATTGGGAATTGTTCTGAATGATTTCTGATAGAGAAAAGCCCAATCCACGGTGAACAATCCAGTTGTTACACAGGTGAACTTGGGCTAATTAGAACTCTAGCTTGAGCTTAAACCTGTGAGTAACTCAGCTCATGAAATCTGCCCGAGATGATACATTTTTATCTGGAACTACAAGTCCTTCTCCCTCTCAATTTTTTTTTTTTTTTTTTTTTTGGCTAGAGAGTTTTTAACATGTCCACAGAAAGGAAACTAGAACATTTATTCCTGAATTATCATATCATTTTTGAGACTTAAATTTCTGTTTTAGTGGTAACATGATTAAAGTTGTTCCTGAAAGATTCTCATGTTCAAAGATAAGTTCACAAGTGAATGGATGACGGGCGTGATGGCTAAAATAGGTTGTGAACAGGAAGTAGGATGAATAGGACATGTCCTATTAAGTGTTTTATTACAGCTCACTATAATAATGGCCTAAGATGCATAATGTGCCTCTGAACTCAAAGCAGGAACATAAAGAATAAGCTTTGAAGGACAGTAAGAGCTATTCTACACTGGTAGAAAACACACAGCATGCAATGATAGTTATGGTAGAGTTAGGTAAAAGGGACTATGAACATTCCAAGTGTGGACCTCAGGTGACTCCAAGTAGTTTAAATTTGGGAATTGCCAGAGTATATGTCTTGTGACAGAGCAAGACAGTATCTTATTTTCTTGGTGAGGCTATTTCAGGTTTAACTGTAATCTGATTTCATTGATGGAGAATCCCATGGAAAACTACCCAACTCTATTCTAGGAACCAAAGGATAACCTAGTTAACTTCTCTTAGCTTATGTGAAATGCCCTGTTTGTAAGGAACTCCCTCCAGCTAACTGCTTATCTTAGCTTCTCTGAAAACTGCTTGCTTCAAACTGTTAGGTTTTGCAAAGCCCTCAGTGTTTGCTGAGCAACATGTTGGGGCCAGGTCAGTGCTTTCTCCCTTTAAAACTTTTGTGTCCTTGACAGTCAGGGCCACACCTAGGTCCTCCCGGAATACTGGGGTACGATCTGAACTGATTGGAGCCTGGAATAAAGATTTTTAATCGGCTACAAACTGTTTCTGAGTATTCATCTTTGGGGGTCTACCTGTAACAGTCTTGGTGGCTGGAAGGAAGTGCTAGAAATTGTGTCTTATGATGAAGATTTTCTTTGGGATTGTTAGAATGAGCTGAAAGGTATAAATACGGGCTGGGTGATATAAACTGATCCACACTTCCCAACATGTTAGAACCATACAGAGTAATTTTAAATAGCTAGTAGATAAGTCACCAAGAATGCCATTCCTATAGTGTTCTGTTGTATTGAAAATCAGTGATTGATGACTATTGTTGAGGAATTGGTGTCAGTCATTCTTGTGTCAGCTGTGTGTCTTTCTCCTGCTCATCTCAGGATTCTGGGGTTTCCTTCCTTGCTGGGACAGTCTCTAAGGGAGACTGGAAGATGAGATTTGAAAATGTGGTATTCCCACAACCTTGGACTTTGCTATGGCTTAAAAGTCAGTGTTTCTATTAGAAATATTTTCAATAGGCCCCTAAGAATAGTTGAGGAGTATGACCAAATTACAAATAGGTAATATGCCCATATGTTCAAGATAGAATTTGATATTCTTTAAATTAAAACTGAAAAATGATCATTGAATTCTGATAAGGAGTGAAAGCTACTTGCTAAATAGCATAATAAAGTAGGCTTTTAAAAAAGTTTTCTTTAAAGATGTATTTTATTAATTTTTTGTTTTTATTGCTTTCTTTATCCTTAACAATTTCATATATACGATGAAATATGATCATATCTTTTCCCCTATCTTTTTCCTCCAGTTCCCACCAAATACCTTCAGCACATCCCACTCCTAACTTTTATTGTTTCTTTCATAACCAAGTCCAAATATAATTGGAGTTTTCAAAGCATTTTATATAATCTGTTTACTATTAACAATTGCATACACGTATGATTCCATTTAATGCCCATTACTCCTTTTTACCTCTCTCTTCCACAATCGCTGACTTCCTCTTACACTTATGTCTTGTTTTCTGGTTAGTGCAGAGAGTCACAGACTCTGGGTATATATGATTGTGAAATTCATTCCAAATCCAGGAGTCAGTATAAAAGCACACCTCTCTTCCACTAGTTCTTTCAGTCTTTCTGGCCCTCTTCTGTGATGAGTGGTATTTACTGGGCCTTGAAAAGGAAGCTCTGTACATCTCCCAGATTGCTGGGACCTAACAGACACTTACTGTCAACACTTAACCAGTTGTGATACTGTGTTAACTGTAGCCCTCTGTAAAATACTTATTTGACCCAGGCTGAGAGCAGAACTACTCTATAGGTATAAAGATAAATTGTAAGGGGTTTTATGTGCTGACTTGAGATGTTCTCAATCCATAATCTCATGTGTTCTTCTGGTGGCACTTGGCTACATTTGAGTTGTGTTTACGGCCACAGTGAGTCGTAGGGTTCCTAGGCTCTTTGTCTGTCTACTATGACCCCGTGGCTGTGCCTTTTGCCTTGACATTATCTGAGAGAAAAAGAGCAAATGTTATTGCTATTCGGAAAGGGACACACAGGTCTTAAGTGGTAAGCTACAAGCTAGGTTTCTTGACATTTTCTGGAATGGAAAATGAAACTGAAGGTAGCATCACTTGTTATTAGAAGTACTCCTGACTTTTGAGACCAGGAAAGACACTTCAGAATTATATTATCAATATATATGAATGAGATATTCACAAATAGTCTGTGATTATGGCTTCTAGAAAGGAGATTTATGAGGTAGATTTGGGGCTATGTCATCAGGTAGAGAAATTCTTTGCTATATTCCAGCCTTTCTCTTGTTCTATTCTATTTTAGTTTAGTTTGGTTTGGTGCTGGGCATTGAGCTCAGAAGACTAGCTCATATTGGGCAAGTGTTCTACCACTAATCTAAACTCCAGGCTTTGCTAAACTTTGGCTTTTGAGAATATGAACAAAAAGAATCAGTCTTCTTTTGAGTAGCTATGGAATTATTTCTCGTTTTGTTTTGGTGTTTTGGATTATGTTCCATTATTTCAGCTTGCAAAATGCTATGTGAGCTTGTGTAACCAAGGAGGAAGGTCCTGTCAGAACATCATTTGGTGCAGAGACAAAAAGAAAATAAATCACTAACTAAAACAAGAACACCAGAAGCAACGAAAATGAAAAGGCATGTGCGCTCAGTCTTTGCTTTCTGCATAATTTTGGTGCCTATCATATACTGGCTTATTGAATAGTTAAAAATGACGAGCCAGTTTTTTTTTTTCTTCTTTAGCCCTAGATACAAGCTTAACAATGAAGACTCGCTGCTGGAAACAGCAAAACAAAACAAAACAAAACAAAACAAAAACTTTTTGTTATTGTTGTTTATCCTCAAATCCAAGTGCATCCACATCAAAATTATTATTTAATTTAATCTATTTTTTTTTGAGTCAGAGATACTTAAAACTAACCAAAACATGCTAGCCCTTGAAATTCTTCCTGCCTGACATGCAAACTCAACATGTCATGATTGGAAGCCATTATTCCTTTCCCAAGGTACAAAACTTAAGCCTTGTTTTATTTTAATGATGAAATATGGGATCCGTAGTAGACAAGGATAAACTTGAACTTTCTTAATGATAAAAGTATAAAATATTATTAGGAAAGCCACTGCATTCTTCCACAAATTGCAGCACAATAGGCTGTTCCGAGGCAGACATTAGCTCAAAGTATGCATTGTTTGGAAAAAGGAGTTAATTAACAACTTATTAATTGGATAGAAAATCTGAAACTGTTGTACTTCTAGCAAATACATAATTTTCTTCAAGTATTATTAAAGCGTTTTTGTTGTACCTATTAAAGATTCTTGTCTCTAAGTTAATTTCATTATGCTAATAAGCTATGATCATCACAGAACCTAAGCTTTGATCCATGTTAATTGTCGCGATCTTCAAAGACAAAGTCACCACTTACTTTAAATGAATTTTACATCTTTTTAAAGAATCACACGGAAATTAGGGGAAGTAATTAATTTTTTATTATGTGTCTCAATATTTTTAAGGAAAGAAGTCAATGGTATTGGCTCGAATTCATTTTAACATTTAACTAGGGAAAACAGCATGAGGCAAAAAAAGTTCAGATGCAAAAGATTAAAGAAAATTTGAAACCGGGATCTAATTTGTCTTGATAAACTTTGGTGTTTAATATGCGCCTTTTGTTCTCACTATGAAACTGCAGGGTTTTGATTTGTAAGAAACTTTTTGAAGAATTAATTCTTTTTAATTTTTATTCACTAGTCTGTCTTTCTTTTACAGTAAGACACAGAAGTTGACCTTCAAACCATAAGACTTTAAACATCTATGAACTTGTAAGGTTAAATCTATTAGTGGCCTGATATGAGCTATTGCACAGTAATAGCATATGAGTCTTCGCAGCAGATAAAATCTACTTATCCCTATTTGACAACTAGTTATTTGAACCTTAAGAAGCATAAGCAAATAGTGTTATTAAATTGTTTGCATTTCTCTTTGTAACAGTAAAGGTTAAGTGTGGAAATATTAACTCAGTTTTGTGTTTTTTGTATGAAGATCAAATATACTTTAGGGACATATTTAGTAGGATAATTATTGGTTATATTTTTGCTGCAGACAAAGTGATATGCAGGTTATAGAAATTCTCTTAAGCTACCATCAAATAAAAATCTTCATTCTACACATGGCACTTGCTCTTTGCTACAGCCAGAAACAATGACAGAAAACCACAACCAATCAAAATACACAGTTGTGGAGTTTATATGAACATCTACTTCTACCAAACACTTCTACATCTTAAGCTCATGAACATTAAGGAAGAGGGGGCAGAAAGATTGTAAAAGCCATAAGATCAGAAAGTCTTCTGTGAGACTGTGTCTCCTAGTAATACCAGAAGCCACGTCCATAGTCTCAGCAACATGACTGCCTCAACATGAGCTGAACAAGAACCTGCAAGGAGGATGGGGGAAAGGTCATAAGGCCTCAACCCTACACAAAGAACTACAGGCAAATAGGGAATGCAGAGAAATAGTGTTCTTCAAAGATGAGAGCATCAATTGTTTATCCAATGCCAAGTGCTCAGGACTGAAAACATACATATAAATTACATTATATAGACTAATCAGGTTATATTTATGAATATACATTCATATATGTATATGCATATAACAATGAATGAAAAAAGGCCATGAATTTGAAAGAGAGCAAAGAAGGTTATATACGAGATTTTAGAGGTAGAAAACTGTCCTAGGGTATTATTTTTGTGATGAAAATTACCATTAGCATGGCAACTCCTATAAAGAAAATTTTAATTGGGTCTGGCTTACGATTCAGAGGTTTAGTCCATTATTATCATGTCAGGAAGCCTGGTGTCATTTAGTCAGACATGGTTCTGGAGAAGTAGCTGTGAGTTCTATATATCAATCCACAGGCAGCAGGAAGCGAGAGAGAGACACTGGGTCTGACTTGAGCATTTGCAATCTAAAATCCCACCTCCAGTGACAAACTTCCTGCAACTAGGCAACACCTACTCCATTTCCTATGAGTTTACAGAATCCATTTTTATTCAAACCACCACAGAAAGGAAAAGAAGAAAATGTAGTTATTATGCTATAGTATTAAAAATAATATAAATAATTTAAAAAATTTTATTTAATCTTTCTCAGCTAAGGTGAGAAAGACAAACACACGCACTGATATCTTCTCCCTTAAGTGTTCAAAAACCAGAATTAATTGTCAACACTATAACTTTGTTATTATATATGCTGTGTCAAGATACCTGAACTTCCTTTTAGAATGATATGGAGTATGGGAGAGATATTGCCATTAAATAAACAGTAATAAAAACAAACAGGAATTCACTAACTTCTTTAAGAGCTTTTAAGGAAATGGAAATGTACCAAATATTTTCAGAGATCTAGTATCTCTACATGTTTGTTAAGATAGCAGAACATCTTTGTACAATGGTAAGGTTAATGGTGAAGTTACACTTTCCTGGAAAGATCTGAAGAAGAGATTAATTTATTAAATGAGTCTTAGTAAGTACACTGTAGTTTTCATTTTTTGTGTGTGTGTGTGTGTGTGGACAAGAAAATAGCTTGGTGATGGTAAAAAAAAAAAAAGGGAATTCCACCATGTGCCCGAGTGCTTACAATTCTATCCATTTAAATGTAAATGTCATAATTTCACTTTTCTTAATAGCTGCACAATAATCCATTCTATAAACATACCATGTTTTCAATAATTATTACATATTTATAACTGAGTTTTTCTGAGTATATTTTAAAATAATTATTGCTATGCATTTTAATGCATATATTAGTGGACTTCAAACCTTAAATTTTGATGAGTTATACTAAAATGTTTAAACACAGTAAGACTAGTTAATTGAATTTCTGTCTGCTGAAACATTTACCTTAAAAAATAGTACAGCAATATCTACTTAAACTCATGATTTTATTTACCTTGAATGATTTAATCACCATTTTAATTTTATTTTTGCCTTTTCTAACAGAGGCACTTGAACATTTTTAAGATATAAAAAACTGAAAAATATTCTTTTTATTATTATGCAATACATTTTAAGTTTTTATTTTTTGTGTTTAAGCCTTTTTATTCACTAGACAAGTATTTATTAAGCTATAACTGACATAGAACAATAATTTCTTACTGATGACATGTATTTTAAAATGTGATAAAAATCTCTACTTTTACTAATTATTGCCTATGATTGTTCCTGGGGAGACATTGCACAAATGTCACTATGTATGGTTCTCATCTACAAGATGTTGATTACCCCATTACTAAAGCAGCTATGGAGAATATCACCCTAAGATATCTTCTTCCTTTGTAGCAGGGAGCATAGTTTGAACCTCTGCTTTCTGTTTCCTTTGCCCATGTGGAGACTGCTAGACAGGCCTTAAGGTCTTTGAAGACTCAGCAGCGGAGACTACATTTGGTCTCCCTTCACTCCCCCCAACACACACTCCATAAACTCCACCTTGATACAAATCTCGCTTCCCAAGTGACACACAAAGAGCCCTTTGTTGGGCTTTCCCTTCTCTTACCTGTTTTTATGTGTTTTCACACCTTGCAAACATGGTTTATATGCTGGTCTAAATTATTTAGGTTTACCAATGTCTCTTCTACTTTGGGGGGATTATTCTCCACCATTGACTAACATTAAAACTCATAGCAGTTTTGTCCTTGTTAGATTACTGTCTTCCTAATTTCTCTTATGAACACACTCTTATGTTTCCTATGAACTGGGCATTCAATACTGCCTCTTGGATACTCCATAGTCTTAGCAACATCTGTCCCTCTTTTGCTGTCCTCTAGTCTTTAATATTTATGGGGACTCATAGTGGTGATAAGTGTCTCTAATGGTTCATGTGAGTCAGTCCATCAGGAGTTGATTCTTCTCAGATCTTCCCAGGTTATGTAGCCTTCGTCTCAAGAAAGATTAGATGGTTATAGTTCTCAGTTTTCCTGCTTCAACAACACTTAGACTGATCTCTTATTCCATCCTTCCCTATAGACTCACAAACCAGATAGTGAGATCTCCTTCATTTCTTTCTAAAGACTCTTTACCTACGCAAGCATCTCAGGTGTTGAGTGTTCCCGAACTACTATAATTTCTTGTATCGGACTATTATTAAGGTCCTGTCTTATTATGGACTTTCTCTTACTCTATGTTGAAGTTTGGAATTAGGGAGTATTGTAAGTTTTGGGATTTCAAAAGAGGCTCTTTACAAGAGATTTAATTTGTATTTTGTTTCAGCAACCCAGGTGTAAGAAAGGGCAAGGCAACACCTGCATCATCCCATTTTCTCTTTAATTCTATTTAACCACCAAATCAAGGGCTCATTGAAGGATACAAGCCACATCTCCCTTTGCACTATAATACCTTCCTTATGGAAGCAATTCTCCCTGAAGGCATAAATTGGCCTCAGTCGCACATATTATTACACAGAGCAATGGTCATGTAACCTCTTTGACACCATTTCATTACTCTCGTCATTACATATTACTCTCAGGGACTGAAAATTTTGTTATAAATCTTCCAACCTTGTCAGGGCCCATCTGTACTTGGGAAAAACACCGAATCATCAAGTAGGTATGTCCCTCTAGACCAAATAGGAGGAAAATTATTATGCTGTGATATCTCATGCAGACTCTCAAACTAATGATGGTTCAGCTTTACCTGCATTTCTTATTGCTCATATTAAGAAGTAAGAAGGCCCATTTCCAAACACAAATAGGGGATGATAGCCATGTCAGAATTACCCCCATGGATGCTTTTCCCTCATATCATTTTTCCTTAGTGACCTGACTTGCTATACATACCATCAAGTCACCTCTTCCCAACTTATCTTTGGTTCTGTAGGTCCATATTCAAAGGTTGCTGTGTGACTTTTACTTGCAAGATGGGAGTAAATGTCTATCCACTACACATAGGAAACCAGTGACATAACAGAGAAACAGTTATATCAAAGTTCAACATTTAAACTAATGAATTATCTTTTTGGGTTACTTGCATGTATATGGGTGAGGAGTTATTTAAAAGAGCAATGACTACTCAAAAGCAACTCTATTACATGATCTGGGTGCCAATTAATAAAAACTGCAATTCTGTATTTCTTTTGCACAATGAACAGTCAGTTCAGCAGTTTGAACAGCATCTACTTTTTAGCAATCATTACTGAATACATAATTAGGAGAGGGAAGGACTTCATGAATCTTCTAAGTTTCATGGATTTCCTGAGACTTGGAAATTGCTTACTTTGTGCATCTTAGAAAGGCTCCTTCTAAAATAGAATGTTTCAATTTAGAGTAAATTGCACCATAAGACTTTGAGGAGTTTCCACAATATGTGAATTTCCATAAAGATATATAAACATGTATTTGTTCATATCATCAACAAATGATACCAGACAAAAGTTAATTTTTACATGGGTACAAAGATATAATGCTTCCCTCTCCTCACTGACAAATTGCAGGTATAGATAGAATGGTGTCTATACAGCACATTTTAGATTAAATTTGACTAAAGACAATTTTAAAAGAAAATTGTTTATAGTAAAACAGCTTCTCTTAAATCTCCACCACACATTTCTTTTATTCTTAACTTCTTTCCTGAACTTACAAAGCCACTCAAAATTGCTAATATAAATGTAATTATTTTTACTTAAAAATACTTTTGAGAATTTTATACATGAGTACAGCATTTACATAATTTTCAATCCTTCCAATCCCTTCTCTAACTCCTCACATGTCCTCCAAGTCTTTTTGAAATTCATGATCTTTTTTCTTAAACTATCATTGTTTTACACACACACACACACACACACACACACACACACACACGCATGTGCGCACACTCAGTTGTTGCTTATATGTAGGTCTGTTTAGGACTGTCAGGGAACTCATACCTGTAGAAACTGATTCTCCCTTTCTTGGCAGCCATCAATTGCCTGTAGTTCTGATCTAGGAGAGAAACCTTGTGAAATTTTCCCCATCCATGTTGTCATGAAAGCTTTTACTTTCATTATGAAGGTCTTACTGAAGCAGTCATATATTTGAGATTTCATGGATGCAAGTTCTCAGTCATGTTTACAGATGCTATCCATTAGCAGACATCCTAGTTCTGTGGTCCTATTTTCCTTCTTCCTCCCTTCTGTGATTTTCCCTGAACCATAAATGAAGTTATAGATGTTTCAACCAGGGCTGTTCCTGTCTTGGTCACTTAGGGAGACTATGTCTTACTGAAGAAACAATTGCTTAACCATGGCAATTGCTTTCTGTTCACAATAGCTAGGAAATGAAAATGTCCTAAATGTCCTCCAACATATCAATGGACAAATAAAATATGATACAGATACACAATGGAATACTACTTCACCATAAATAAAAGTGAAATCATTAAATTTTCAGAAAAATGCACCAAATTGGAAACCAATACATTAAGACACATAACCCATGCCCTGAAAGACATTCAACACACATTATCTCTCATTGGTGAATTCTAGTTATCTCTGAACCTTTAGATCACAGCATATGAACTGAAGTAAGTACTGAATCCAAGAAAGTAGAAAAGGACCATGTCAGGAGGGGAACAGAAGAAGCTGTAGAAAAGAGTATAGTTGCACACAGGTTCTATGAAGGGGAAATTATAAAAATTGGGAGACCTGTATCTGGGGGAGGGAAAAGAGGGCAACATAGAGGGTGATGGGAACAAGAGACAAAATAAAATTTATAAAGTTTGAAAACCCAATGGGAAAACATTATTTTATGTTTACTTAAAAATACATACACATATATACATGCATACATACATATATATGAGAGTTATGTCACACAAGTCTCTGTGTTCCCTCCAAAAGCTATAGACTATCTAACAAAACCTCCAGTGCCATCAATGGAGATACTCTCTGTGAGTTTTTGGTCAGGGTTTCCATGAGACTTGCCAAACACAGCCATTGCCATTGCAATTATTCTTTTACTAAAGATGTTAATTTTGGGTTCCATGGAAAGATTGAGTATAACAGTAAAGGGGACAACTCATCCTTATTCCTCAGAAGATTGTGTTAAGCTGAGCTGAGAGTGAATGGAATAAGATTCACATTCATGTCCAGCACTTTCTCTGTTATCTGAAGAGCCCTGGTGTCAACAGAGAGAAGTGAGTCTGTAATAGTGGATAGATGGAAGACTTTCAAAAAATAAAAATAAAAAAGAGTTTGGTACAGATTGCTTTTCCTGACACAGCATAGCATACAAATCACAGATTCTGATGCCTTCCTCTGCCGCATTCTAAACTGGGAGTCACTCATCCAAATGATCACTGATAAATATGGTAGTTTAGAGTACAATAGGCCTTGTACCAATAACAAACAAAGACAGAATAGGTGGAATTTTGAACTGTGTATACTCTTAATAAACAGACAGTTTTCCAGTGGTGAGAGTATAAAGCTCCTGGTAGAGCCGTCACCTAGCCTGTAAACGTGTGAAGCCTTGTGCTTCGTTCTCAATTATAACAACAACAGAAATTTTCAGTTCAGCCTTCCATGTTATGAATAACTAAATTTAAAGCTGGGAGTTGAGGGACATAGAAGGCTAAAACAGTTACATTGCCTAATCAAAGATTTAGTTTATTACATGGAACTTTATAACTTCTTTCTAAAACTATCAGAACAGTTATGCAATGGCTTCAAAGAGTTTTGTGATCAAAGGTAGCAGCGGATTCTATGATTAGGGAGCATAACACAGACTTTGTCAAAATCCATAAACATTGGAGAGCAGTAGCTGAGAGTCATATCTGTTTTATTTCTAAATAAGCAGGACTTCAGAGGAAGATAATATTTGCAAAACCAAATACCTATTTCCTCAGTTATTGCTTGGATAGAACAAGAATTAATATTCCTTATTTATTATACTTTTTAAGATATAGTGCAAGTTAGAGACATGGCCATGGTTTGGTTTAATAAAATTTTAAACACTTCAAAGTTAACTTCTTAAATTTCAAATCATGTGATGCTCTACAAACATCTGTATCTCTGCCTTTCATTTTTCAAAAGTCTATATCCTGATTCCAGTAAGCCTGAGTTGGAGCCAGGGCAGAACATCTTACTTTAAGGAGTGCTTATGTTCTCTGGCTCACTTTAACAGTTGCTGAGCTGTGCTGACTGGTGTTAGCAATCTGCTTAAGTCCTAAACACACTTGGTTTGGGCACAATTGATAATAAATGTAGGGTGTTAGAAATACCTGTCCTTCTGCTATCACGGAGTGTGAGACTGTCCTATGTGACATTTCTGCGATGTGTTTACATTAAAAAGATGTCAGGGAGGACATGGAGAAAAACAGAAGCACAGTGGATCCTGAAGGGAGAGCAAACTATTATCTAACATGCAGAAAACAAACAGGTTCTAAGTCCAAGCACATTTCTCAGCACTTCAGAAGCCTTAGTTTGCTGCACTGGCAAGCCTAGGGTTAAGAAATGAGAATTTAATGTTTGCAGCAAATAGCCTTAGTTCCTGAGTATACTAGGCAATATTCTAACTTAAAAATGTTCAAATATCTCCGACTGAAGATTGCTTAAGATGTCTGAGGTTAGCTGTGTTAGATGCTTGCCTCTTCTAAAGACGTTTGCTTTTAACTAAATGCTTGCTTATCTTTCTAATTTAACATAGTCCCACATTCTTCTTTGTAGTAATTTTGGGCTATCTGATAACATATAATGGAAAACATGTTTATGTCCTCTTCCAGTTCTTGTTGCATATTTCAAATGCTTAGAACAACAATTTTCAGAAGCTTTCATTAAGGTTAATTTAAAAACTACATTAAATACAAACAGATTTTCTCACAAACAAAATGCAATGTGTACTTAACAGACTCCTGTATGTTATATTTGATAAACTACCTCATATAAATGCAAATTTTGACTTTCTGCCAGAACCAGGTGGTATGGAAAATATTTCTATTAAACAAATAATGCTGGAAGAGACAACCTGAAGCCCTGGTGTGTTCACAGGGAAAGGGGATGTTTTCACGGAGGTTTCATGTATATTTTCAGTTTGACCTTTTTATACACAAATTGAAAGAAATATTCTGAAAATACTATGTGGTGGGCATTCGTCTTTATTGTGAAAGCCTACTCAAGAAAATGGATGTGAGAATTGCTTTTTACCGATTCTACAAAACAGACTAAGGTATTGTCTCCATTTCCAACATCATTATTTTCTAAATTCATCTCCTTGGTTAGTTTTGTGGCTAGCTTTCATCTCAATCACTAACAAAAACTGAACAAAGAAAGCAAAGGACTGCATGGTGATCACACGTATCGTCTCATGTGGTGCTTTTGTGAACTCCTGGAAGACAAAAATCAATCAGAACAGAGAAAACCCTTTTGAATTTTGATAACCTCACTTTAAGTCACAGCAAAACAAAATACAAAAAAACAAAACAAACAAACAAACAGAAAAGGTTAATCAAACATCTTAGAAAAAACAGTGGTCAGTGTTTATCAAATTGTTGTGGTAATTCAAACCACACAACTTCTGGGGCAGTTACCAAATAAGAAAAGAATATAGGAATGTTTATTTTAAGGAGAAGTTACTAAAATATATTAATACCGAGAATCCTGATATGTATTTTAATATATGGAACATTCCATATAAAACTATACAAGACTGTAACAATGTGAAACATTTTAGGTTTGATATAGCCACTCAAAACCAACATGTTAACTCAAAAGAAAAAATATATATTTGTACATATAAATATATACATATACAAATGAATATAAGAAGATGCTAATGGTGATGATGACTGGATTTTTGCTGGAAGCATATGTTCTCAACTCTTGACTCCTAATTTCACTGCCTTCTCTCTGGGCTTGATAGTAGCATTCCTACTTAAATTCTAAGTGTATACGACTCAGAAAGTAAGGAGCTTATATCTTGTAAATGTAGCAGTTCCGTTCTTCAGTCACTCATAATAACACCTATCACTAGTTTTGTTAAATTTTCCTACATATCTCCCGGGTTCTTTTGTTGTTGACATTACTTCCTGATAGCCATTGGAGATGGATGGCTACTGTCCACGTCTCAAATAAGTAGGGAGAAGCTAACATCCAAGTGAAACTAATTTCTATCTCCAAGATAGAGGTGTTTTAACCAGGTAGATAATGTGTCAATATCTAAATATTTTCTATATGACACCTTTGATTGCAAATCATTCTCTGTAAGGTTCATGGGCACTATTAATCAACAATAATCATTTGTCCTTAAGATGTTACTAAATTAATACGCTAAATAGACTTGAAATTGTCAAAGGACTTTAAAAAATTTCATTTTAAGTTGATTTGACACATTACAGTAATATATATTTGTAATAACTGTTGCCAATATATTTGTCATCTCAAACATTTCTCATTGCTTTGTGTTGGGAACATAACATCTCAACCAGATTTTTTGACATATGAATTGACAATCGTGAACAATAGTGGTAGATGATATGAGAAGTTATTCTTCCTATGGAAGAGAGCCCTGTGCCCATTAACACACCCCTCCTCACCCCAGCCTTTTCCAACCACTCCTCACTAGTCCACTCATGTTTCTAAGACTGACCTTTTCATTTTCTATCTATAAATGAAGATATGCAGTGTATTTTTTTTAAGAATACAGAATTTAATTTTCTCTTTGGCAGAACATTAGCTTCAAAATGTAAATGTTGATACTGTGAAGTTCATAATGTGAAATTTTATAGGCCTCTCCAATGAAGCAAGAACAGCAGAGCAAGTCTAGGGATAGGGAATAGTTAAAGGTCCTCGGATGAGCCTATAGCATCTCAGGCAGAAGTCACCGGAGAGGGAGAAGCAAGTTCCATGACAGCATCTTTGTTGGTTTAATAAGAGAGACTCGTTTTTCACTTCTAAAAAAGTAGAAAATGTGTGGTGAGAAATCTAGGTTGTTCTCTTTCTAAACACAGAGCAGCCTAGTGTGGTTTCTGGAGGTCTCTTCAGACGTCTGATCTCATGTGTTATTTCTGCTAACCTGAACCTAGCACTACTGACTCACAGAAAATAACGCAATAATTGTCTCTAATGACAACATCTGACTGAGCATACGTCTTCAGAGCCAAGCCTTTTTAATAAAATAATTCTCATTAATACCATAACTTACTTAAATTTATTTCCTTTCAGAATCAAAAGAGAGCCAAGGATTTTAGAGTTCATGAACTTTCAGAAAGAGATCTTTCTTCTCTGATTGAAATGAGAGCAGCAGCCACTGTTTGCGTCCCAAGACATCTTTGTCTTTGGAGAGCTAATAAATTACTCTACACATATAGTCAGAATGACTAGTGCTCTATTCCAAAAGGAAGTTACCTCTCAATATTATAGATGCTTTGATTAATTCTTTATAATAAGCATATTTTCCCTGAATCCTTGAAAGATTTCAAAAGCCAGGAAAGGGTTTGATTATATGAAGTATGATGTTAATGGAGGCTTAATAAAACCATGCATACTCTTCCATGTTAAGATTGAGGAAGCCTAACAATTGGCATTGACTTTATAACAAAATCAACATTGCCTTGCTAAGTTGGGTAAATTCATTTCTCAAAGTTTATTTAGTATCAAAAGAACAAAATTCAAAGAATATGTAAAGTCAGAGACTTCCAAGATTGAATATGAAGTGAAACAGTATCAAAACTATACTAAGCTGGTCCAGATGAGTTATTATTTAAAGCAGGTAGTCAAAAACATTTAGCTTTTAAGGTAAAATTCTTATATACTTTAATATGAGTGACTTCAAATTCAATATTATTATATATTTTTTCCAAAGGAATATTTTAGATTTTAAGCCAAATGTGGAATTATATGGTTGGAGGTTACATAAGGCAGACCCACAGCATGTTTTATATTATGTCTAGGAGAGGAGCATTAGATTTCACAGAGAAAGTCATGGAGATGCCACACTGTCGGAATTTCTGATCTAATTGCTGTGCTTATGTTTGAATGACAAACCCAAGGGCCGAATTCACGAACAATTGCATTTGCTTTCTATACCCTTGATGCCCAAATCACTAGCACTTGCACTTTTGAATAGATAAAATAAGTTTTCTCTTCTTTCTTTACACAACTTGTAACTTACGAACGTTTCTTACCTAACGTTAATTGTCTCTTTAGGGGCTTTGCATCTCATCCACAAACTGCAGGATAGCAGAGAAAGGTATTCCCAACTCACCCATCCTGTTCAGATATATCTTCATTTTTAGCTACTTCCCAAGGCCAGGCGTGGAAAGATTCCTTCCAGAAGCATCTTAAAATTTGGCATGTAGTGTTTTTTTTTTTTTAAAAAAGTATCTAATCTCATTATTTTTTATGACATTATATTTATTTTCAAAAGAACAGGTTAAATAACATCACCAATTAAACATCATTTGTTTTCATTTCTAAAAGGCAGGTTATAATTCTTTAAAGCTCACTTCTAGTCATCATTGTCACAAGGAAGTGTATTTTCATGTTATATACACATGTAGTCTATCCAAATCCCTTGGTACTTTAAGTTTGTATATTTAACATTTTTATGTTGGAAATGTCATAATCCATTTAAAACTTATTAATTGATAATATAAAAAGATGCATATTTCCTTGCTAATTGAATCTATATGTAAAATACATTGGCAATCAAGGCTATGATAATTTGGTGTTGCGGATGTATCAGAGAAACCTCTGGTTTTGGCTCTGCAAAAGTCAATACACAATCACCTTCCTCTCATCCAGTGTTCTTCATATCATATATCCTTGTCAAACTTTCTCTCATGTCCAATATTCCAGGTCTTCATCCTCTTGAATCCAATTCATGACTCATCTTATATACCAAAGTCTCATATTCAGGATCTCTAGACCCCTGTACATAACCCAAGACTGCTGTTTGGATTGGATCCAGTTCTGTAATACAGTCCTGCCTTAATAATTTGACTCTTCCATCATGGCCATAACTTCATAACTATTTTAGCCCATATTATTCTGTTGTTAAAATAAATAGCCAGTGCTTAGTTACCACACACTTTCCCGAGAGGCTTCTGTTTTATGTTTAATATCTCCGGATACTTATTAATAGACCCTAGTCACATGTGACATTTTCCCCACTATATTAAGTCATTTTAAAGATAAGTTGCATGTAAATAAACGCAAGATAGTCGAGTGGGTATTGCTATTTTCTGAAAGAAACATGATTTAAATAATATGCAACGAATATCCCTATACGACTAATAAGAATATATTCACAGGGGCATAGTGTATAATATCGCTTACCTGCAAGCTTGATGACCCGTGTTCCATCTCTGAGGTGCATGTGGTAGACAGAAAATACAGGTTCCTACAAGGTTTGTTCTTACATCCATAAGCACACTGTGATATGTCAAATATGATGCGTTTGTCGCAGCACAGGTCCCATACACACATCACATCATGCCAGTGGACATTTAAATTTTAGTACAACTGTTTCTTGCATTATATAACAAGAATGTAAAAGTACAAGGTTAATAATATGAAACAATAAAATAACATGAATATGCAAAATTAAAGTACAAAAATTCAGACTGTTATCATCAATATTATTTTAATGAGCCTTTTGAAGGTCTAAAAGCCTAGCTTAAAGGATTTCTTTACATAATTCAAAGCATCTTGTGAAACCACTTGCTTTAATGTTTCTTCTATGAGACCCTCGGAACACTCTAGAATGGTGTTCCTCGGAACACTCTTCACCATCCAGTGTGACTGACACTGGACACAGGTCTGAGAGTGAAATGAATGTCTACTTCAGTGACCACAAAATAACTGACTTAACACTTGCTTCTTAATAGAAATGATAGAGATTTAATCTAGTTAATTCCTTTAAGATTTTAATGTTTTACATTTCTTACTCGGACTAGATAGCCTTTTATATTATATAAATGATAACAATAACCATTGGTACAATTAATTTGTCTTCCATAACAGAAAATGTTTTATTGTAACAATATCTAATAATGACTTTAAGTAGCTATTAATTTACTCACAAGAACTTTCTATACTGAAGAATCCCAGAACTTATTACTTGAGGGTGTGATTGTTTGTGTGTGCATGTACATGTTGCCACGTATGTATGAATGCCAGAGGATGATGTTAAGTCTCCTGTTATATCATGTTCTAAGTATTATTTTGAAACAGGACATGTTACTCAGTCTTGTGCCAGCTGGTATGATAGCTGAAATTGTCAATGTAAAACAATCCAGAATAATCACCTGGAAGATGCAGATCTGGGCATGTCTATGGGGCAGTAGATTGATTATATTAAATCAATCAAAATAGACCTGTCCACTGTGAGTAGCACTATTCTTTGACTTAATCCTGGATTGTATAAAATATAGAAAACAAGATAAGCACTAGTCTGAGTTTATCCTTCTCCATTTTTTTTCTGATTGTGGATGCAATGTAGTCAGTTGCTTCAAGTTTCTTATGACTTGATTTCTTTGCCATAATAGACTGTAATTTAAACTGCATGCTAAATTAACCCTTTTCTCCCTTCTATTGCTTTTGTGGGAATATTTTATATGGCAGCTCGAAAAGAAATCAAGACAGCTCGTGACAGTAGCCCTAAAGGTCCTTCTCTCTTTGCCTCCTGCAGTGCTGAGATTTGAGTTTATGTTCTCATGCTATTCAGCAAATACTTTGTCCACTTTATTTTCTTCATCCCCTACAATGTCTTGCTTTTTAACCAAGTAAAGGAGATCTTAAAAAACAAAATAATAACAACAACAAAGTCTTTTAATCTGACAAAATAACCTGACAAATGTAAGATTAAGTGGAGCAGCAGAAGGTTTGCACACTCAATTGGAGTATTTATATTACACATTTCCCAGACTTAAAGTATAGATTTTAAATATAATAAGCAAAACTGTAATACAAAGAGTTCAATAGAACAAGACAGAAATCGCCAAAATTGACAAACAAAAATATAGCAAATACAGTGCAACAGAGAATGGATAACAACTAAACAGCCCATGAAAAATTAATCTGGACATTAATCTCATGCTATTCACAGAAGTTAAATCAAAATGGATCACAGTCATGAATGTAATATGCAAAACAATAAGATATCTGAAGACAAAGTATGAGTAAATCCTGCTGAACCCTGGGTTTGCTGCTGATGTTTTATATTAAGAATTATAGAAACAATTTATGAGAAAATAAAAATTTGAAACATATTTTGTGAGAAATTGTGAGTAAAAAGAGTCACAAGTTGAAAGACGTGTGTGTATGTATATGTGTGTGAAATTCATATCTGATAAACATCTGTTATTCAAAACACAGAAGAACCTGTAACTCCAACAACTGGAAAATTAAAACCTAAATTACAAGTCAAAAAAATGGGAAAAAAAAGGAAAGACCTCTTAGCAGTGACCTATGCAGATGGCAAATAAGCATATGAAAGATATCTATTATCACAGTCATCAGGGAATTGCAAATTAACATAACAATCAGGTTACACTCTCAGGCTATGTAAATAGACAGAATCTAACACACTGACAGCATCAAATGCTGAGCAAGATTTGGAGCAATGGGAACTTCCATTTCCTGTAGGTAAGAATGCAATGCAGTGTAGTCCCTGTGTAAGACAGCTTGTCAGTATGCCAGAAAAATATAAAAGCATTTGAGCTGCCAATCATAGGTGAATGGGTGTACTGGTTCATTTAGGTAGGAAACTATCACTCAATTCTTAAAAGAAACACTGTGAAGACCAGGAAGAAGTTGCAATACTGTGAGCATACACATTCTAGAAAAGACTGAACTGGAGAGAGGAATGGCTTAGTGATTGCCAGTTGTTTTTAGGTATGAAGGGTAAAAAGGTAAATTACAAACAACTTTTCAGGCAATAAAACGTCTGCAGCATGCTAGACTTGTAGATGAGTGTGTACATCTGTCAGTTTATCTTTTATGGAATCTAACATATACAGCATGGCAAACATAAACATTGAGAGTTGTTGATAATAATATATTATGGTTGACAGCTGCAACACCTGATGGGAGAAATAGTGTGTGGAATGATGGGGTGTGGGAGGGACTTACGGGAACTCCCTCTTCGGTGTTGTGAAAAAGAAAGCGGCCAATTTGGTATTACATGCTCTCTCAATATTTCAATATTTTGTTTTATTGTTATTATGTAGGAGAGCTTTTCAAACCTTCACCCATACAGACATACGCACACACACAAAGACGCACACAAATAAACACGCACACACACACATATCTTTTCCTCCTTTAATATATATCATGCTATATTATCCTTAAATGTTAAGCTCACATTAAGGGACAATGTTTTTGCACAGTTGTTGAAAGCTTCATGACTGTGGCACTGATTTCTCTGCTCAGAATCCCAACTATGTTGATGTAAAGAAGGACTGATCTATCTCAAAGACTAAATCAATCAGGGAACAAACATATCTTAGATTATGGATTGATAACCTATGAATTTATTGGAAAGATTTCCTTTTCTTTTTAGAAACCAAGCTGATATGTCAATCACATATGGTCAAATAATAAGCATTGCCATTTATAATACTTGACAAAATATTTTCTAGTGAAAGTTGAAGACAAAAAGAGTAGAGGGGTGGGATCATCTGAGTGGTTAGATTTCTGAGAAAGGACTTTTATGAGGATGTGGATAAATTCCTCCTTACAGAGTTTCAGATTTATTTTAGGTTTTCATTATTAAATCAACATTTTTGTTATTTTTGTATAAAGAAAGAAATCTGAAGGGATGGTTATGCTTTTGTAAAGAAAATATAACAGCAATGCTTTTCTTTTTTAATATTCCTTTCTGCAAATTAAAATATGGCATTTGTAGTGGTTCATAGATATAAGATTATGTGCATGTATGTCTGGCATACTTAAAAATCCCAGGGATATATGCAATTTCTACGAAGTCATCTCTGATGCTTTGCACTTTAACCAATTCATTCACCATTTAAAAACAATTAAAAAATTCATTAAGCTGGATTCTGCCCTTGGATACACACAACAAAACCCCCATTGAAGTCAATGGAAATTGTGCATGCATATCCAGGGGCAGAATTTGGCCCGCTGTGTTTAATTCACTCAGATCATCCCCATTAATTCAATATTAATATTTCCCTTCACTTATTCAATTAGTTCTGTGGTATTCAAAATTCATTGTATGTAATACATTACAATCAGTCAATCATTACAGTGCCAGTCCACTTTGTAACAATCAATATTTGAAGTTAGTCAAGGCAAAATACACTTAAAAATCCAACAGAAAGAAGAAATTTTTTTTGCAGACATGCCTCCCACTTCTTAGCCTGAGTTTTTGGGCCTAAATATTTCCTACGGATCAGGCAGTGTGAGAGACACTAATAAATGTAGGTAGGTCAGCACTCACCCTTAGATCAAGCATTTCTTTGTAAGGTAGCCCAGTATGGTTGCCTAATGCAATTCAAAAAACTAAGCCTATGAAATAGCCACCATTAAATCAGATCACACAATATCATTTGACTCATGATAACATTTGGGTTACATCTAATCTAAGTCCTTGGATCTCTTTTGTCTTCTAGGAAGTGATTAAAAAGAAAAAGAAATGTTTATTGACAGCTCACCATAAAAAATTGTACAAATAACTGTGGTTAGTATCATGAACTATAATTATTATGCTCCAAATTTATTTACATATAATATTATTAGGCATATATGTGTGGGTATAACTTTCAAATTTATCATAATGATCCATAATATTTAAGATTATTTGAGAAAATGTAGAAAGCAAATCTATAGACTCTACGCATTCATATTCAAGTATTTGTTAAGCTTTCTGAAATGATAATGTTCATATGTTTATCTTTTAACAGAGTTATTGAGATAGAATTAAAATGTAGCACACCACATATTTAAAATATAAAATTTGATGATTTTGACATATGAACACCAGTGATACTCCCTCTATTATGCATAAGTCCTGACCTTCAATTTTCTAATGTCTCTCTCTAGTTCTTTCTCTGATATTACTGTTTCTAGGCAATCACCTTCCTTTTGCTATAGATTAATTTGAATGTTCTAGAACATAATATCTCATTTCCTTCCATCACCAAAACCATATTGAAATTTAGTAGAATTCAACCAATAATTCCTTTTGTTATTTCGTAACCATTTATTCTATATCTTTATTGTACTCTAGTGTATTTCTGTTTGTAGCTTTTAGGTGGTATCTAGTTTGAGTTACTACAAGTAAAGCTACTGTGAACACATGTATGGAAGCTTACCTTCAGTAAATAAGTAAAACTGGTGAGAGAGAGAGAGAGAGAGAGAGAGAGAGAGAGAGAGAGAGAGAGAGACTACATAGCTGTGGCAGATCGCAAGTAAGGTCCATTAGCAGATATAAGAGTTCTAGTCCCTCCAAAGCCTCATTAACACTTGATGTGGTCATTGACTTCAACTTTATCCATTGAGTTTTGTGTTAATAAACATTCTTGCTTTATTTTTAATTTCATTAATGATTATATTGAAAATCTGTTAATTATACTGTTTTGCTATTTATTTAATTTTTGGTCATTAATTTGGGTTCTTTGTTTTTTATTGCTGAGTACTCAAGGATTATTCACATATTCTGAACAAGAACAGATTCATGTTTAGTGCTTACACTCTCTCATTATGCAAATTTCTTCTCGATATCTTAATACTGTCAATATATGTGGAGAAGACTACATTTTAATGATATTAATTGATATTTTTGGTTTTGTTTCTTTCTTGAACCATGCTGTTAGTGTTATAGTCCAAAGTTATTTTCCAAATCTCATGTCACGTAGACTTTCTTCTAAACGTTTTTAGTTTTATATTATTTTATAATTTATGGATTAAGATAAGAATTGCTGACCTTTTCTTGCAAATTAGTAACTGTTTTAGCCTAATCTGTTAAACTCTGTCCAATAAATTTCTTTATATTTTGTAGCATTTGTCATTTTGTCTATTTTTATAACAATATTCTTCTTTTCCTCTTGCTGCCGAGGCACACTGGTTTGATTCTAGGTTTTGTTGCTCTAAAAATTGTTATCCTTTTATAATAATGTTTTGGCTATTCTAGACCTCCTACATTTCCATATGGTATTGTAATTAACCTCTTGGATTTTGTTTTAGATTACACTAGATCTATAGATTAGTATGATAACTTGATACTTTAATGTTGACTTTTCTAACCAGTGAACATTTCATGTTTGCACCTTGGAAAGCCTCTTTATTCAGCATCATTCTGTAGTCTCTATGGTACAGCTTTCACACTTTTGACGGATTTTTTTCCCTAAGAATTTCATATGTCTATGTTATGAGGTTTTTAACTTTGAATCTAACACAGGGTATAAGTTGTGCAAAGACAGAGTTCTATCTCTGAGCTATGACCTCACTTCTGTACGTATTTTGTTTTTCAAATTTTGCATTGTTCAGTGGTAATTAATGTGTTACATTCCCTGGAGTTCTACGCCTTAGTTTACACACTTAGGAGTTCCTTTTAGAATTTTTATATGATTTCCTTTATCTGAGACCAAAAATAGGTTTAGTTCCTTGCTTCTAAGTTAAATGATTTTATTCCTGTTTGGTGTATTAAACTGCCTGTGAATTTGCACTTTAGAAGTGACAAGCACAAAGATTTTATCCTGTTCCTTATCAAAGAACCTAACTCTACCATTTCTCTTGACTCAATTTTTTTGCTTTGGATCTGTCAATCTAATGACAGATTACTAAGATTTTAATCTGAAATGAACTTTGTATTTTGTGGCTTTACTCTCTCTGTCTCTCTCTCTCTCTCTTTGTGTTTATGTGTGTGTGTGTGTATGTGTATATACACATGTTTCTGAGAAAGAGGGAAATCAGAATTTTTCTTGTTTAAATATTAATGTGGTATTTTACATGGTTTGATTATTAAAAGGTGACCAGCCACACATCACTTAACAAAGACCCTGTTGGTGATGATGTGGCATTATGATTTTATACTCTGTCATCTGACTTACTTATATTTCATTCATATTTTCTGTGTTCATGTTATATAATAGAGAAGGGCTCAAAACTAAACTGTCTTGTAATGACACTAATGTCTGTTTCAAGTTGAGGCTAGTTTCATAGTAAAAATGGCAAAGCATGCCTTCTTCTCTCAATTTAGTTACTTTTGCATGTGACTAATTTTTTTTTCTTTTTTTTTTTTTTGTTTCAGGTACTTAAGACTTTGTTACTTATAACACCAAAGTTTGGGATTGTCATACTTTCTTAGTAAGCTGGTGATATTATCGTTAGAAAATGATCAACACTTTTGGTTATATTCTTTTCAGCACACTTGCCCTTGCCTCTCTTCATCTAACATCATTCATTTTAAAAATTAAAACAAAATTATGGATGCTTTGAGCATTTTCCCTTTCTCTCTGTGCTGAGTGATAAGGATTCACTGAGGTCTGGGGCTGGCTTTACGGTTTCTGGTGTTATGGTTTGTCTGTTTCTTAGACATTCAGGTTATTGGGTTTCCTCAGTTGAGAACTTTCAGCTACATTCCTCCCGGATACAACTCTCTTAATAATTCTTTTTTTCTTTTTTAACTCTTTAGATACCCCAGCGATTTGTACGGCTAATGAGCTCTTCTGAGTAGATCCATAGCTGACTCATCCTGCTTGTCTTCTGGAGTCATGTTTGGTTCTTTCAAGTTTTTTTCTTTGTTTTGTCTTATTTTATCATCATATCTTCATGATAATTATTTTTATTATTTAACTCTTTCCTGCATTTACCCCATGCAGTGGGATTTTCTTCCAGATGATAAAGCTTGTACTTTTACAGTTTGGGTTTTGGTATTTTAAAAGAAATTATTTTTTTCTGCCTCTCAAATACAATTATAAATTTTTATTAAGGTCCTTATCTTCTCATTCTGTCACACATTCGATCACCATGGAGTTTCGGGTTGGTACACTCAAATTTTATCTTTGTCACACACCATATTTTCTTGCTTTCTTGGCATTACTGTTAATGTTTGATGAGATGCCAGACATTGTGAGATTCATTTTACTGGGTGTCAAACACTTTTGTGTTTCTTCACATGCTTGAGAACTTTATTCTGAGAAACACAAAGCACAAGAACCCACTGACTCTTTGGTATCTTGCTCCTGGAACTTGTTAGCATGTGCTGATGGAGTGCTTAGGCTGCTCCTGGTTATTTCTGCCGCTCAGAAGAGATTCTGAGGCATGGCCTCAGTACACTACCCCATGAATTACAAAATTCAGGTTATTGTCCAGTTTAGCAATAAGGGACAAGTGCTGTTGTCTGCTGTGAATGAACTCAGAGCTGTACCTGAGGGTCTGTTGGTCTTTCTTCCTTGACCAGGGTCAGGTTCTTAGAGGAGTCCATTCCCTGAGGCCTAGCAAAGATCACCTGCAGATTTTCTATGTGGTTCATTTCTTGTGGATGCTCTTTTCAGAGTCTAATCAAGGTGTAAGGTCAAGTCTTTCATCCTCATCCTCTTCATCCACTACATTCCTTTACTTAGATATTGTCATATAAATACTCCCTTGGCATTAACCTTGGGCATTTAACCCTGTCTGCCTGCCTCCCTAAAAGATACCACTGTCCATTGCGACCTTGTGTCTGGAAAAGAGAACACTTACTTCATACGTTTTGCCCAGTTTTGTGTGTTAGTTTGTTTCTTTTGGTCACAAGAATAAGGATGGTCTGCCTCTTGGCTGGAAGTGGATTCTCAAGCTTGTCAAGTAATCACTGTTCTTTGTGCCATGGCCTCCTCAGCTGTATCTCATGAAGGGCACAGGAAAGAGTAGGTCAGAGTTTTCACCCACAATGAGTCAAGTTTTTACTACATGATGGACTGGGAGAAATGGCAATTATGTGGTTGACTAACTGTAGATCAAAGATATCATTTGTTGTAAAAAAAAAAGTGGTTTAGAGTTTAGGTCAACTTAGTTTGATGAGAGAAATTCCAGTTTGAATGTGTGCTCCTCTTTTCTTTGTAACAAACTTTGCATGCTTACAGTTATCCCTAGGAGCTTAACAAAATGTTGCCCAGTAATTATCTTGGTCCTTTTAACCTTCTATTTGGTGGCGCTATAGCACATTGTGTATGAAATGAACAAATGTTTATGAAAGATATTGAATATCTTTACTGTCCTTTATCATTTGTCTTAAAGAAAAACGTTGTATAGTTCATTCTTCTACCCCCAGGAAAATGAAATCATTTTCTTTCCATTTTGTTTTTAAAGATATATGTAAATAAAAGGATTGTCTGACTCATCCATTCTTTTCCTCTCCCACATCCCCAAGTTACAGAATGTTTTCCATTGAAAACCCAAAGACTTAAACAACAGTTGGGATTTCATAAACAGAAGCTTGAGACTACAGGTGGGGACTGATTTGTAAGGGCAGGGAAACCCTTGAAACAATGGGGTAGTGTCCAGACTGCTATCTCTTGAGGGATTTTGGAAGTACAGGCCACAGAGCGTGCAAAGAGCTGTTGTTGAGTACAAAGGTTTAAAGAATTCCAGGTGGTCCACATTGGTCCTAATGCTTCCATTTCATCTGGGAATCATCTCTACTCTTTCTATTTATTTTTTGAAGAACCATTGCTGCTCCTGCAAAGTGCCAGGAAGTTTGTTTTCACAGGAACACGAAGTGTGTAACTACAAATACTTAACAATTCTGGCAAGCATCCATCCTCTGCAAAGCACAGAGACGAGGAAGTTAGTAGCAGGTTTGGAGTTATCCAGAATGATACCTAACTCACCACCCCACTTTCCTCATAGCAAATCACGCATGTATTGGCCAGTTAGACTTTATTTGTATAATTCAGGGATTTTCGGATATTTTTGTTGGGGTGAGAGAGCAAATTGGTGTCTTGGTGTCTTCTCTGGGAGACAAACTATGCTGGCAAATTGTGAGCAGAAGAGAAGTCAAGGATAGGTGCCTGGATGGAACAAGAAATAGCACAAAACTTAGTACCTATTCCTTTCTTCAAAAACAGTGGGAACTCTTTGCTGATGCTTTTGTAGCCAGTTTCTTCACAGTGTATATAAGTCTTCTGTTTCTGCGTTTGCTTTAAGAACACACCTCATGACTTAGCATCATTTGCTAAGTCCATTCCCTGCCTGTCTCCCTTTGCCTCTCACACAAATCCTGTCTTGATTTTATTCTCAGCTCACACCAACTAACACTTCTCCCCACCACATCACACAGTTTCATGTCTTTGCATAGAACCTTTTATCTTCTTCATCACCTAAAAGAGCTGCTGGTTCTTTTCCAGATGCATGCCATGTGAATTATGCTCATAAAAGCCATTTTACTTCCCTTAGAAAAGTCAGGAAAGCCTATGTACCACTGTCTACCTCTCCCAAGAAAAATGTACTATAAGGGTGCTCTCCTATATGATATCATTGGCCACAGTGAGTTCTCGAGGAAGTAGATATAAGACAGGATTCTGTTAAATAAGTGGCTCAACTGGATGTCCTGCTCACACAGACATCCCTGAGCGTTAACACCAATGGTGGACTTTCCTGTCTCACACGCATCTACAGCAGGCTGAGCTAGTCTACAGGTATTATTCTAGCTTACTTCTAGAAGGATTGTGTTGCCCAGTGCAGTCAGTGATAGTGCTGTAGCCATGGCCTACTTGTTCCTTTACAGGCCACAGAGAGAGAAATCTAGGATAAACATAAGAGCAGAGACCACTGGTGTTCAGGCAGGGTCACTCATTTAATACATGAAACCCAAGAAAGTATCGAAAAGGAATCCAACCTCTGAGCTAGGGAGCAAGGGAAGCATAGACTTTCTTATCCTTAGACCAAATGTTTGAACAAGTTTCCCTGCAGCAATCTTCTAGTTTTACATTTATTGACTACAGCTAAACTTTGCTCAACAGTAGTTAGACACAACTACAATATCCTCGATCTGGAACAGCATCCCATCAAGGTTTTTACTGTCATAACTCATCAAGAAACAGAGTTACTTTGGTGTGGAATACTGAAATTCTTCAAACCACTAATACCCATAAATATAGAACTTCTTTCTCAAAATGCTTTTCTTCCTTAAGGTTACTGATTTGTTTAAATAGCTGACATCTATTGTTGTTTTCATGGGCATTAGCACATCAAAATTGTTCTTGCTTGGCCTTGTAAACAAATGAGATGATTGTGTCTCATATTTTCTTTTGTTTCCAAGGCTAAAGGAAATAAATACAGTTTAAACACACTATGCTTACAATAAATGATTTGGATTAGAGGAACAAATGAGGTTTACTTTTATCTTTTTCTTCTTTTCTTTATTTTACATAAAAAAGAATGAACTTAAGAATCAAATGATTTGGTAAGACCCACCTAGCATATTAAAGAAAGACCTTAGGTCTCCTAACTCCTGGCTTGGTCTGTGCAACTATTGCCAGTTTTCACAAGGCCCCTCTGAGTAGAGAAAAGGCCAAAATACCCTGGAGATAATTGTGAAACATTTTGCAAGATTTTAATATTACTAAATACAAACTTTCACTGCTTTCTTTATGGCCAGCTGGAGCTGACACAAATATATAGCTGTTAGCTTTGAGTCTGCCTGAAACATTAAGGGTTTATTTATGGATAATTCTTTTATCTTTATATTGAATATAATATCTGCTAGTAGTTTTCAACTTGTAATTATTTTTCTTCCTATCAAAGAAATTAGAGTCCATTCATTGTGGTGTGTGAATCATGGCCTTTGCTGAGCGTTTGATGGAATCTGTTCACTTTTTCTTTCTCTTCCAGGCCTCCTCCTAGCCTCCTCCGCTGTTTCTTCTATTCCTCCTTCCTAGACATTAGTCAGTTCTTTCAGGATTAGTAACATGACACTAATATGTAGCAGCTATATGTGCATTTCAAAGAAGGAAACCCTTTCCTTCTCACAAGCCTGGCATATAATCCATGTGAATTCCAGTATTCTTGACCTCTGTGTAGGCTTGTACTGATAGATTAGTGTTGCTTATGTCTACAAGCCTGGGCCAAATCTGTACAATGTGCTTGGTACCAAGATGCTCCACTTTCTTCTTTTCTGTGGAATCCTATAGCTCTGTGGAACTTATAAATAATTGAGTTATTTTTAAACCACTGGATGTTTTCCAGTCACTCTATTTCACACTGGATTAATTATGTAAGAAAACGGAATTGTTCCTCACCAGTGTTACAATTTTTTAAAAACAACATGCTGTTTAAATTCAGGTTTGGCAACCCAAGCCTGAACCCCCCTCATATTTATGGAACCACACCCATAGCATAATAAAACCTTTAGAGGTCTTTTGTCTTCTCTCTTGCCTTCTATTTTTTCTCAAGGGTGTTTTATGCTGGAAGATGCAAACAAAAGTTGTCCAGATGTTATTTGTATCAGAGCAGGATTTCAGTCCAGCTATCTGTGGTTGCAAATGTTTATTTTAATGGGTTATTGTGCAATCCTTGCTGTGTAGACCTTCATGGCCTTATATGAGCAGTCTCAGCAAGGCCAGGACATTGTTTTTTAAAGTATATCATTTGATTCCAATGGAATGACGATTTGTCACCACAGGAGCAGAGACTGCAACACCTGTAGCAACAGAAAGTGTATTTTTGTCTGTGTCTCTATGTTGACACGGTTCAAAGTGCCCAATTATGAAACCATGACTGATGGACTTTAGGTAAGCAGGAGGGAAGGTGTGGTCCAGGCCCTAGCAACATCCTCAGCCCTTGGAGACAAAGTTACATGGCTGCAGTAAACATACCCAGGGTGTTGGAAACCAGGCCAGCTGCTGCCCCATACAGCTGAGGGAATGAGAGAAGAGATTACTTAAAGCCACTGCAGTGTGAGCTGCAAGTTTATTTTAGCAATTACAGCAGGCATGGGCTGGGCGTATTATTCATTTTTAGAATTCTAATAAAATCTTAACTAATGTTTCCTTGTTACTAAAGTAAATTGTTTACCTCGTATCTAAAAACACACATTAGACCCAGTGTACTGACTGACACTGAGGGGTTTCTAAGACTTAAAACTGATTTTGAAGCTAAATTGCATCGTGTGGAAACACATTTGATGTTTCAGATAGTTATAAATTTTAGGGCAACTTATTTTCTTTGAAAACTAATGTAAAATAACAGGGTTCTTAAAATATACAAGTGAAGGGGTCATTCTCTGCTGGAAGACTAGCTAGCAAGCAACACTTAAAACAAACTTTCTACTGCAGAAGAAATATCAGGTTTCTTAAGACAATTATCCTAGTGGCTTGTCATTGAAGAATGATATATCTTCAGTCAACGCTGTCCTTAACAACTTTGGATTGACTTAGAAGTGAAGCAAAACGACCGTATGAAATTAAAGTGGAAGAGTCTTTTGAGAATCATTTAGATTAAATTTTTGTTTAAATTTTATAGATACCAGGAGTCCTGGTAAAAACTTGATTATTCAGAAATTAGGTCACAGTGAGGAAAAGCTTTGGCACAATGTACATTTTTATTCTTTCTCATTAATATATATGCCGAACCACCCCGTAAATAACACAACTGGAGGAAAGGTCAATACTCCACAGTGTATGGAGTATTTTATGAAAGTTAATTCATAGTCTAATAGCTTTAAATATCTTTGTCATTTTCTAGAGTCTTAAATGTCTTCATCATGTCAACTTGCTTATCCCAGGTTTGTTCAGATTTCTACCTTTATGAATAAGAATCTTTTTTCTGGTATGCAAGTGTACCAAGAGATAGAATAGTGCCAGTTGATTATATATCAGTTTGCTGTCTTAGTATCCCCAGATATGGGACTTACGTGAAATATCAGATAATCAAACTAAATCTTCTACAATCAGGCACATACAATAGCAGTTAAATATGGTGCATTGTGGGTGAAGAGGTGAGAATTAGGGGAAGAGAAACACATGTTGTCGCTTCTCTAAGTCCAGAAGGCCTCACTACTGCAGTGGAAATGCAAGTAACCAGAATTTGGTGACATTGTCTGCCTTCCACTAGAAGCCAAACTTGACATAAAAAGCATGAAAGTAAGCATTTTACTAGGAAGTGCAAGAAGGATTATTAAACCAGCTACCCCAGTGCATGGCAGGAGTGTACTCATGCAGGGAACCTCTTGAGTATATACAGAACACAGGCATGACAATGATGCTTTGAAGATGTGAGGGAGCTGGGATATTGAGTTGTCACTACCTGCTAGCCGGTAGAGTTAGTCTCCTAAGATTAGATGTAGAATAAATGAAAACATAGTCATCTGTGTTCATATGCTTTATGCCTAGACTGTCATATGTGTGTAAAGTCACTATCCTGGATCTGCAAATCGGTCCTTCAGACTTATAGATGAAGACAGGGTTCACGGGCCATCAGGCAGATCACAAAACAAAGTCTGCAGATTAAAGGGACACAGACCAGCATCTGCCATACAGGAAATAAGATACCGTGGTATTCATGTCTGCAAAGGCTTAACACAAATGTGTGCTTTGGTTCATATTATTAAATTTATCTGAAAATATTATTTCAAGGAGGTTCTGAAGTTAATTGCCAAGTAATAAAACACATATCCTTCTTTTAAAGTCCAAGAGTATGTGCTCCTCATGTCCTCCTTGTGATCGTAATTTCTCAGCTATCTCAGAGGTGCTCAAGGTATCCTGAATGTACATTGACCTCAAGGAAGTATCTCAGCCATATGCTCAATGTAGATTAAATTCAAGCAAAGCCTGTTTCTTGTGATTTTCCACATTCACTAAAAGAAAACTATAGAAAGAAATGAATAAAATCCCAATTAACTGAAAGATGTGCCAATTAATTTCTGTTAGTAAAAATTTTACTGCGACTGCCAAAAGGAATCAAAAGAACATGAGTTAATTATTTTTCTATTTAAGTAAAACTCATGCATATTATTTACTATATACTAGGGCCCTATAAAATGAGTACTAGGAAGATACATACCTAGACAAATTGTCAAGGTTTGGAGTTGTCGAGATCTGATTACTGAAATTTAATTCTTCAATTTTATAGCTAGTGTAAGCAATAGCTCCTCTCATTTTAATGTCCTCATCTAGAAAATAAGACTGGTGGAATTGAACTTCTTATTGAGACTTCACATGAAATAACATAGAAGAATATTACCGGGACATGCTGATTTTATTACATTATTACATAATTTAATTATAATGGTGTTGGAATTTGAATAGTTATGGCCCCAAAAGACTCATGTGTTTGAATGGGTGGCCCATAGGGAGTGGTACTGTTAAGAGGTGTGGCCTTGATGGAGGAAGTGTGCCACTGTGGAGGTGGGTATTGAGGTATATGCTCAAGCTATGTCCAGTGTGGGACACAGGTCTCTTCTGGTGCTTTTGCATCCAAATGTAGAACTCTTAGCTCCTGCTTCAGTGCCTGCACACTGCCATGCTTCCTGCCATGATGATAATGGACTGAACCTCTGAAACTGTACGACAGCCTTAATACAGTGTTTTTCTTTATAAGAGTTTCTGTGGTCATGGTGTCTCTTCACAGTAATAAAATCTTAACAATGACAATATGGTTGATGGGAATCCATATATTTGTAGTCTGCTAACAATGGCTGATAGAGACCCTTGTAATACAGAAAAGAAAAATACAAGGGTTCTGAAATTCCAGAAGATGAATTTAGTTAATGAAGCATCCTTTGAGGAGATGGGGCTTCTAGGTGTTTCTTGGGCGACTGAAAGATCTCTGGTGATGTTAGGAAGCTTCAGGGTAGGTTTCATGTCACAAAACAAATCTCACAGTTTTGGGTGGACCTGAAGTACCTATGTCTCTTGAGTATCTAGTACCTGAGCCAAACCACACATAGCTGGCCTGTAGGTGGTGGGGAGTGGGGCTGCATGCCCCTTCCCAAGACTACTTCTGTAGCAGGCTCTCACTGTGTTTCATGATTTTAGTAGTAGCATTGGCATTATAAAATTTCCAGTTAAAAAGTCCCACATTTAATTTTCAGTTAAGCTTTGATCCATGAATGTCATCCTGTATTTGTGCATGGTTATTAATACTTTTATTGACTATTTCAGAGTTAACATAGAAAACTCAATTTTCGTATTGCCTTCTGAAATTTATATTCTCATTGCATTTTCCAGCTCAATTCATGATTGTGCCATCCTGCTAAACACTCAAGATGCAGTTTCTCTTTTGCCTCTCCCAGAAAGCCTGCATCTATTCCATACTAATATATTATTTATTTAGATTCTCAAAGATAATCAGCCCAAAACCTCAGGTAGCTATCTGATATCCCCCTTGGATTATTTAAGTGGGCTCAAAATAAGGCCTACAACTTCTGAGCCTGAAGAGCTTCCATCTTTTTTTCATCTTTATATTAAAAACATTTGCATTTTATTTTGCATACCAATCTCGGTTCCCCTCCCTCCCATTCTCCAGCTCCCCATCTCACCCTTTCTAATCCCCCACCCATTGCCCAGAGGGTCTAAGGCCTTCCTGGGGGATTCAAAAAGGTCAGGGATACCAAAATGAGATAGGACAAATCCTTTCTCCACCCTGTATTAAGGCTGAGCACGGTATCCCACCATAGGGAATGGGTTCCAAAAAGCAACTTCATTCATGGGGATAGGTCCTGGTGCGACTGCCAGGGGTCCCCCAACCCCTTTTATTAAGATGGCAGAGCTTCCATCTTAATTCTAAGTACATTGTTGTTTATTAGGTATCTTCAAACACTTGCTTGCCGCTTCATCCACTGTAAAGGTTGTTTCTGCAGAGTTCTAGAATGTTGTTCTTGGTTTTCCTCACTGCTTGTGACCTCTTTTCTTTAGTCATTTCATTCTTGTCTTCGTTGTCAACAAATATAGCTGCACACCTCTGCGTGGGTCCTTTGTTCTACCAGTTCACCTATAGGAACACAGTACTCTTGGATTTTTTTCTTTTTCTTTTCTTTTCTTTTTTCTTTTTTCTTTTTTTTTTTTTTTTTTTTTTTTTTTTTTTTTTTTTTTTTTTT
>NW_026067917.1:7713419-7716893 GCF_014885135.2 Alexandromys fortis | reverse complement strand
AGCTCTCGTAGACCAGGCTGGCCTCGAACTCACAGAGCTCTGCCTCCCTCTGCCTCCCGAATGCTGGGATTAAAGGCATGTGCTAGATCTCCCTCCCAGCTAGATCTGGAACTAGATCTTAGAGACAAGGCTCATCCCAAATTCAAGAGATCCCTCTGCCTCTTCCTCCCAAGTTTATTAAAGGTGCGCGCCACTACTGCCTTGCTTTGGATATTTTCATACTGAATGCTGTCACCTTCCCGGATTCTTCCCATAAATATTTCTGTTCTTTTCAATGTCTTGGTCACCATGACTGTTCACTTCCCCCTACACCAGTTGCTGTCTATAGAACCATGTATTATTCTGACGAACTTTTAATGGCTATGCATCCTACCTCCTGGGCTATCCGACCACAAAGATGGAATCTTCATGTGTTCTGTTCAGATGCTTCCTGCGTACTTGTTGATTGTCAGTGTGTCACAACATACTTCTGTCTTTCTGCTGAAATGTTATACTGAAAAAAAAAAAACAAAAAGAAAAAAAAACAAAGCAAAACAGCCCCTTCCTTTCATAGTGCCTAGTGCTTAATGTTTAGAAGATTGAGGTATTATTTAGTAGACTTTATGTTTTTCAAGGTTTTCTCTCCACTGGAAGGGAAAATTATTGCTGTGAGGTTCACATTTGAAGAAAAAAAATGAACTAATAAATAACATAGTGAGTCAGTGCAATGTGGCAAACATTATATGTATTACTTCATTCAAATTCGCTGTAATATCATGAGCTGTCATCTTGGCTTTAATGATTTAAAAACTGAAGATCAGAGAGGTTTACAGATGTGCCAATATTCACACAATAAATGGAGTGACTTGAGGACAGAAACTAGGCTTTTCTGGTTGCATGGTTTTTAATATTGATCGTCACCTGTGTTTGATAAATCAGAATCTCTTATGCTGATCTGAGAAAAGCTGAAAATGAACAGAGGCCTCTGAATCCAACAACTGGAAGACAAATGCTTCATAATAACTGTAGCGCTTTATCCCAGGCACTGTATTAGCAGAGCCACTTCACACAGACCCTTTCCTGGCTCAAGAGGACATTCTGTGACAAATATGCCTGAGAATCAGGCATCCATAGGAAAAGAGCCAATCAGAAAGTCATACTAACTAGTTTTGCAAAGTTGCTGTATACCGTACCTGCTCACGTTTATTCACGGAACATGTGTTGTTGTTTAACTCTGGTTAGGATATCTGTTGGAACTGTTCAAAAGTTGGATCAGCATTTTGACAAGGACATTCTCTTTTTGATATGCATTTTAAGCAAAAGCTCGGCTTTTTATGATGCCTTTCCCATTCTTTTGAAACTAAGTTGAACATCTTTAGAAGTATCCCCTGCTCTTTGCAGAGCTGCCTGTACTTCTCTGGGATGATTTTATTTTACTTAAGCCGACATTAATGATCTGCATTGTTTTCATCACTTGCTTTGAAGTATTTGCCACTTCCAGTGCAAGAAGTAGTTTTAGTGGGAAAACAGCATCTCAAGTCCATTAAAGAAAGATATTTTACCTGGTGCAGTGGTACACACCTGTAATTCTAGTTACCTGGGAGCCTAAGGTTGGATGGACAACTTAGCAAGAACCTGCCTCAAAAGAAAATTAAAAAGAATAAGCAGAGGAATGAGGAAGAAAATGAGGAGAGGAAGAAGATATTTTTTAATTTTTTCCTCCTTTACCTCAGTCTCCTGTCAACCAATAATAAGGCTGTACCATCCCTCATCATTTTATATACAATCTTAGAAACAAAATCTTATGGAAAGGGGCCTCGATGTCTAAACCAGAGCCATTATTAGCTCTCAGGTATTTGGCTTGTGAGTTAGGTTATTTCATTTTTGTGAAGGAGTCATTTGATGGTTAGTGATGCGTTCTCATCAGGTGCTTATGGAAATTACTCCTGATCAGCAGTATCAATGGGGATACATTTTAGTTTATAATGTTTCCCCAAATGGGCATGAGAGCACAGTGACCTTTGAAGAAACAAAAAAAAATTTCTTTGGACAAGAAAAATTTATTCATAAAGGTTAATCTCTGCAAATAGGAAATCAAATCTCAGTTTCCTAGTTAAAATTAACAAAACACTTTGTGTCAATTTTCTCCTATCCTTAAAACATCTTCTCACTTAAAAGTAAGCAAACCAATAAACACCCCAGTTAGCTTTATTTACTTTCCTTTTTAAGACATGCTGTAGATAGTAGGTAAAAAGTCAAATTAGAAAACAAGGTTTTTCAGTCAAATACGTTTGTTCATTCTTAGCTTATCTTTTGCAAACGAGCATGTAATAAACAGATCACCTAGCCTAGGGTTCCCGTTGCCATTGCTTAGTGTGGTTCTACTGAATGATTCGGTTAACCTAACCTTCAATTTGCTTGCTTTTGAACTCAGAATTACAACTTATAAACACTATTTAACAGCTGGTACAAGGGTTTCTCTTAAATTTTTAATCATCTGAACTAAAGATTGCTGGAGACACTTTCAAGAGTGACGCTAGAAGGGATCCAATATATTGGAGCTAAGTATAGATAAGGCCTAGGGAACTGATGTGCAAAGGTAGTAGGGACAGTGGTACCAATTTGGTATTCAAAGCACACAAGCCATAGTGTCATTTAAAACTGTGCCTTAGCCAATCACTACGTTTCTTAATATTTCACTGTCTACAAGTGCAACATGTATTTTGTAGCGGCCTTCAGCTACGCAGGAATCAAACAGACGGGAGCATTAGATTTACAGCCTCTATTACATCAAAACCTAAATATAGTTCAGATAAATTAGAGGACCATAAATATATCAGAGAATGAATGATCATTGCTATAGGATTTCTTTACAACATCAGGATCTCTTACTTTGGCATCACTAAAAATATGAGAACTTTTTGTGAAATTTCCTGAATGCTGAGCTTATTTATTATTACCACATTGTCAGAAGCAAAACAGAAGAGAATAAAAAGTATCAGAGGGCACCAGCATCACATACAGTATGATTAGGCTGTGTGGGGTTTCCTCTCGTCTCGATGTATATGCGTGCATGCATGTGTGCTGTGTGCTAAATAATCAGTGAAAATACGCATTTAACTATTAAAAATTGTTTGAGAAACAGCTTAAGGTAATTGAATAAAATTTCTTTTTCCAAAAATCTGTTATCATTTATTTCCTAGAAATATATCTACTACAATGATAATGACAATGATAAATGGGAGTTTAATTTGACTACTAATCTCTTGTGTGTATGTATATACACAATGTGTGTGTGTATGCATTTAACTGTGAGTGTGGATATACACATGCTAAAGAATAATTATGAAGGCTGGGCGATGGTGGCGCACGCCTTTAATCCCAGCACTTGGGAGGCAGAGGCAGGCGGATCTCTGTGAGTTCGAGACCAGCCTGGTCTACAAGAGCTAGTTCCAGGACAGGCTCCAAAACCACAGAGAAACCCTGTCTCGAAAA
>NW_026067917.1:7704437-7711904 GCF_014885135.2 Alexandromys fortis | reverse complement strand
AGTTGAGTACCATTCTTTCGAGGTCTTTGAAGAATTTTGCTGGGATTTTGCTGGGCATTGCATTGACTCTGTTGATTGCTTTTGGTAAGATTGCCATTTTTACTATGCGTCAAATGCAAACTTTGTTCAGTGCTTAGAAATTTATATGAAAAACAGAAAACCAGATAAGCCCAAAAGAATGGTTAAAGATCATTTAGCTATTGAAAAAGCTCTGGATTGGCCACAGAACCAGGAAAGGCATAGAGACAGTAGGCTGAACAGCCAATAGGGCTTATTGTGGTGCAGTAATAGGCAAGAAGTAACAGAGGGGAACAGATCTTGGACAGCTTTTGAATACTTTTCTAACCATGTGATGAAATGGTTGCTTAAAGCAGTTGGCTGCATTTAATTATTTTTATTTCAATTTTATTTTTTTTAATGTGGTTACTTCATAGACACATTTATTTTCCAACATCAACTCCTTGGTAGTATAATATAGAATGCCTCATTAGCAATGGAAAATGGGCTTAAGTTCCTAGCAGGAATGTTCTGAATAATGTTTTTAGATATAGAAGGAATTAGTGAGGGAGACTATAGACCTGGTTTTCCTCTGGAAAACTTTACAGAAACTTTTTATTTAATCCCAATTTTTACCTACGTTCTGTCTTCTGTGAAGTCTGTAGAAACTCCTCTTGGTCCTCGCTTATTCTGTCTTTGCTTGAAGGTGCTGATCATAAGAATAGAAAATGCCTGTTCTTGGAGTGAGTGGGTGATACCAGTGTGCGGGGTACCTACATCCCGCCGGCTTCTCTCCAGTTTATGAAATAGTTTTATTTCTCAATACTTCCAGTGGCCAGATGAGTGCGTTGGTATGGAAAATGTGGTCTGTGGAGAAATAGCTGGAGAACAACAACAGGAGAACATGTCAAAATGCAAACTCTGGGACACACTGCCATATTAGCTCATTGAGAAATTTTCAGGTTTAGGGAAATGTTGCCTATCTACCCACTCTGTGATGCCTGTTTTATCATAATGGCAATGACTGAGCAGTTCATCCAACTCCTGAAAGGCCTGAGAAATGACAGCAGAGTCACACTGGAGTGGAACAACCAAGTTCTCACCAGGTAGCATCTGTATACTGATGACAGCTCACATCTACGTAAGCCAAAGTTTAGGCTACCTGGCTCAGATGAGAATTCACCCATAGATATACAACAAATTCAACCAGGCACTGTGCTATGCGCTAAAGGCAAACCTTAAAGAAGGCAGCAATGGGCACCTCTGCTGAGTCCCCTGCAGATGGAAAGACAATATCTCATAAGCAGAGTCAAGTGAGTGTTGTTGCTGCTGCTGCTACCCTTAAAAATTCTTTTCTATATTGGGTAGTTTATACTCTGCAGGTGGAAAAGCCTTCAGTATTAGAAAAAGGATGGTTCTATGCCTCCCTGATGCAATTTCCTCAGCCTGCCCGTGTGTTTACTTAGAACGCTATCTTTAGGACATTCTAAAGAAAGGCAAACACCAGAAAGAGCAGCAGCTGAGATGTTTGCATCTAACTCAGATATGAGGGATGAAACTGAAGCCTCCGCCACAGCTGGAAGAATGGGGAGCCTAGCACTGGCAATGGCCAAAATGGCTATTCATTTCCTCTCTTGTGATCTTTCGTCTTTCATTTGTGTGAATCTCAATACATAGTTGAGACTTTTCCCAGGCTCACAATCAACTCTGATTATCTCCCTCCTCTTGCCACTTTTCCCTTTTTAGTTTCTTGGATGCAGTTAGAGGAAGAAGATAAAAACTATCTGGCATGGAACACTCTTGCCTTTCTTTAACATTTTTTTAGGTCACTTAGTATTTGTCTAAAGCTTGAGAAAAAGGAGAGAATGTGGCCAATGGATAAGAAAAAGCAAGAAGGTTGGTTTCTCTTCAAATATGTTTTTCATCTCTGACCTCATATGAAAACTTTACAGTGCATGCAATCATAATATTTACATAATTTTAAGCAGGTAGTGATGTCTTTGGTGACAAAATCATTATACCGTGTTTATCACTTCTTGTTCTCCCATGGTTTCAAAGCTCTTTAATTTCTTTGGGATTTAATGTGTATGTGCAATTTAGTTTGAGTGAACAGCCTAGAAATAGTTACATTGCTTTAAGCTACTCATAACTTTTTGCTTACCTGAATATCAACGACTCTTAAATTCTCTATATCCATTCAAATCCTCAGCTAGAACACAAGATTCACATAGGTATGGAGGACTTTATCACACCGAGCAGCACAGCTTGTACCATAGGCTAACAGCTTTGTCTTCCTCGAAGCAAGTTTCTTCTTCATCTTGCACAGAGGTTTCCTGTGGGTTGCTGCAAATTGTGCTTGGTTTAGAGATTTGACAATCAATTAAGTATAAACTGACAGGGATGTGTGTAGATTCAAGGTGTGAGGGAGAAAGAAAATATCAAGTAATAGGATCTCTAGACTCCCCACTTATCCCAGAAGCAGATGTAGAAACATATAGGAAAAAATACTAAAAGATAGAAATAACTGGTCAATTCTAGTAGAATTACATGTGGTCAGAATGTTTGTATAGTCCCACACCTCGATGCAGAAACAAAATACACAGATAGGGATGGGGTGGTGGTGAAAAGACTAAACAACAGCATGTGTGAACGAGATTTAGGCATTTAGCTGACAATAATCTCAGTCGGAGTCAACAGTAACGCGACTGCCAAAAAGTCTGATGAGCCCCAAGGCTGCATTAATAGAAGTGCTGTGGCAGAACAGGGGAAATAATGGTGCCACTCTTTGTGGTTTTGCACTCTCGAAGAGTATTTGAAGGTTGTAGTCTGTCCTGTGAGTCCCACTTGGACTTGTTTGCAAGAAGAGATGGTGACAAATAGCAGTAGTATAAATTATCGTCTAAGGTCTAGTTGTGAAAACCAAAAGGACTTCCCTTTAGAAATCCACAGAAAGAAATTTCTGGGTCTCTATCTTAGGATAGACACGGGGATTAAAAAACAGTCCGTTCAAAATACACAGCCAAGTGGACCTCTTCACATGTGCTCAGAATCCCACAGCAGGAAGGATTAACATCAGAATGATTTAGGGGGAACTGATAACTTTTGGAAGAATTGGATGAAACTCTGGTCATTAGAAAGTCTGGAGAGACCAAACATTGGATGGACTAAAGGAAATAAAGAGATCTAAAAGTAGCTAGGCAATTGATCAAATGGCCTAGAAGGAAACGCTGATAAACATATTACAGTTTTATAGATAGGGAAATGAAACATTAAACATAGAACAAAGACAAAAAAGAGTTTGAAGAGAAAAACATTTTGTGAGTATTTACCACCAAACTTCAGAAACTTAAAGTACTAAATTGGACAATATTAAAAAGCACCATCAAGTCTAGATGTGGTTAAAATACCTTGTATGCTAAAAGAGGTTTTTATTTCCTTCTATTTTTCAATATTCAATTTATTCCATAGTGCAGAATCAGCTCCTGTCAGCAGTTAAAATACTTTTCTCTGAAGATAGATTCCGTAGTCTAAGACGCTTGCATATGTCCCTCCACACAAAATTAAATTACACCATAAGTATCGGTTTCCTTTTTGTAGGAGTGAGAACCTAAAAGTGAGAACTTGAAAGTATCTGTGATAGTTTGTTTCAAGCCCAGTAAACTATTAACTTTTCTCTTTGCTGTGACAAAATAGCTAACAAAGGTAACTTCAAGAGGGAAAGGTTATTTTGGCTTACAGTTTGAGGGTATGCAGAGCATCGGTTATGGTCACATTGTGCCTACTGTTAGGAAACAGAGAGATCAACACCCCTTTTCTATGTTTTCTTTATATATTTAACCCTGTACTCAACATATTGTGAGCTGCTGTTTATATTGAGGGTGCCTTCCCCACTGAATGAACTACTCTGGAAACACCTTAAAAGGTATAATTAGAAGTATGTCTTTTAGGTGATTCTAAATCTAGCAAAGCATCAAACAGACCATCACAAATAGATTTTATTTCCAAAACAATTTGACATTGCAACTTTTCAAAGGGTGATATTACATCAGAACTAATTCTAATCTCAGAACTACTAAGGGATAAAATCAAGTCTTAAAGTTGTCTTCCTCAGTGTTGAAGTGACCACCAAACTTGAACCAACACCCAATAATAGGCATTTTATTGCTTTAAACATTAAAAAATATCGACTAGTGAAAATTTGTCATGCATTCTCTTTTGTTTTAAGTACATCCTAGTAACTATTAGTAGAAAAATTCTAAAATCATTTATTCTCTGTATCATTGATACATATCGTTATCATTAGCACCCCTTGAGAACTCTTTGACCTAGTTTTTGGATAGTTCTTTGACTTCTAATAATAAAAATAAAAAGTTTAAAAGTCAGGCTAGGCTTGGTGATTATCAAAACTCTTCTTAATTTTCATATTAAGGTATGTGTGATAACAGATGTGGTAAACATTACTATTTATATTCCTCAAATTTTTATGTTTACCCAACTAATATAATATTTCTATCTATACATAAGAGGCACATAGACTTAGTGTTTGTAAATTATAATCTTTTATCACACATAATAATTTTCAGGAAAGCTATTTTCCTATCATAAAGATGAACTACAATATATACATTCTCTATTTAGAGATTACAAAACAGACTATTTATTTGATATTGTCTGTTCTCAACAGTTTTAAAAACTAAGTCAAAATATAATGATTCTTTACATTTTAATTTGAAAGACATGATGAAGTAGTTGTGGAGTAATGGTTTAAAGAGGATATGGTCCTCACAGTAGATGTGTGAAAGACTTGGTCTCCAGATGAAGGTATAATTTGATGAGGTGAAAATTTAGTATAGGGGCCTAGCCGGAAAAATAGGTTATGAGGGCTGTGTCTTTGGAGTTGATTCTTGCCATGAACTCTATAATCTATTATTTTCTGTTTCCTGGTTATCATGAAGTGAGAATATACCATATCATAGGCTCCAAAACATTATAGCCTGCAGTCATGAGTTGAAAGTTCTGAATGTCTAAGCTAAAATGGGTCTTTTCTACTTTACATCACTTTCGTAGGTGTTTCTCACATTGTAATACACTGAACAATACTAATGGGCTGGTTCTATAAAAATTCTTTTTGAGGGTATGGCTGCTTTGTGCATTTTATAAAAAAAATTGTTCACTGGTACATAACATGTACAAAGAATAAAACTTCCCATATGATAACTTTTCAATAAATATTTGAGGACCAATTTAATATTATTTATACTATACATAGAAAGCCATACTTAACAACCTGAATTAAGGCATAGAAGTTATGTATTTAATTACTATTAAGAATTTAAGGACATATTTCCCCTTAAAGGGCATTTTAATATAAGTTACATTATAAATACCTAGTTTGAGAATTCTTTTTATTCCCTATTTTTAATCCTCAGTTAGATCCACACGGATGTATTTTTATGTAAAGTTTACAGCAAATCGAGTCTTTAACAGCCCTACAACAGTGTTTTTCACTTGAGCAACAGTTAGATAAAAATGCCAGCATCTCCTGGCAATTTGTTAAACTATAAATCCTCAAGTAATTCTTGGTTTAATGGGTTCTTCCATGTGGATCTAATATAGCTAAATATTTAGAACAACTTATTGAGAAGTCATCGCCTAGCAACATCTCTCTGCTTAGAAATGAAATTTTGGGTCATTAAACAATTTTGTAATGTTCACCTAGCAGTAGAGATGGTCAAAACCCCATGTTCACATGATATACAAGTATAACTATTTAAAATTAGGTTCTTAGTAAGAAATGGGTTTTAATTTCTACATATACATTATTCTAATATTTTGTCATAAACTTTTATTTATTTTATTATCTTATTTGGAAATTGCTGAATAATTATGATATTTAGTATATTTGAATAGCTGTATTCTGATATTTCTCAAAATTGCATATCAATACAAGATACCTGAACTTTCAGACTATGACTGGGAAGAATTTATATACTTTCTAAGCAAAGCAGAAAAATATTATGTATTCATGAATTTTAATATAATTTTATTTGAAGAAGGAGAAGAGATGTAAAATTTGTGAGTAGAGAATAAAGACCATCATTCTTGATTCTAATGCTTTCCAGATACTTGATAATTTTTGTTGCTTTTTCTTGTGTTTTCCATTCTGGTAATGGTTGAATACATTAGACGAACCTTCCAAGTTCCCACAGGTAATACTTTAGCTAAGAGATAGTGTTGAATTCAAATCCTAGTTTTATTTTTAAGAACTTTATACATGTTTATTATATTTCTATAATTTCTGCCCCTTTTGCACCCCATCCAGCTCTTTCTCAAATTCATGATCTCTTCTATACTTGTTTAAGCAACAGTGCTTTGGGGTTTTTGATTCTTCTGAGAGAGATTGGATCCCAACTGAAGCCTTTTAAATCAATATATTGGTCAGTGATTACACAAGAACAAAATATTATCTGCTGACTATCAATGTGAAAACAGCAAATATGGATGAATGTAATTCAGTACTCATAGAATAGGGCTTCATAGGCTTAACCTATCTTTGGAATAGAATCTTAATGAGAGCTTTTCTGGGGCCAACCTCAATACCCTCTCAGGTTTAGAGAGAAAACAGCAGCCGGTGAAGAGCTCAGAATATCTGTAAGTGAGTGAATCTTTTACTTTGTGTTTTCTTGAATCAGTTTCTTTATTGCTTTGCTTTTATTCTAATTTTCCTGTCCTACTTCTAACTTCCAATGCAATCCCTTTTATCAATTCTCAGGAGTATTTTCTTTGTTGGGAGAGTCCTGTTCAGAAGGCTCTTGCCTAAAATTTTATCTTGAAGTGTATTCCCTAAGTTTTCCTCTACCATTATTTTTTTTTTTCTTTCAAGACAGGGTTTCTCTGTGGCTTTGGAGTCTGTACGAGAAACCACTCTGTAGACCAGGCTTCCCTTGAACTCACAGAGATCTGCCTGTCTCTGCTTCCCGAGTGCTGGGATTAAAGAAGTGCACCACCACCACCTGACTCCTCTACCACTTCTAACATTTCTAACAGATATGGATAAATTTCATTCTCAGGCAATCTTTGTTTTAGTGTATGTTTTTAAACACCTTTGTTAAAAATTAGTTGCCCTAGCTATGTGAGTTTACTTTTGGTCCCCCTATTTTACTAAACTGGTCTACATGCCTTCAATGTTCTACATGTATTATTGGTCAGTACTGTGCAGTCTTTGTAACTATAGCTCTGTAGTACAATTTGGTCCTGGCAATGTGGTTCTTCCAGTAATATTTTTAAGGATTGCTTTAACTATTCAGTTTTTTAAAATTTATCTATCTATTTATCTATCTATCTATCTATCTATCTATCTATCAATCATCTATCTATCATCTATCTATCTATCTATCTATCTATCTATCATCTATCTATATACTCATTTATTTATATTTATTAAATATTATTAATATTTATTTATATTTA
>NW_026067917.1:7667851-7702524 GCF_014885135.2 Alexandromys fortis | reverse complement strand
TTTTTCATTTTAACAAGGTCAACTACCTTAAATTTAATGTTGATTTCATTAATGCTGAAGAAATTGAACTATTATTACATTGAACTTTTCTACCTGAAATGTCTGGTAAGAAAAATAAAATTAATATAATTTAATGATTTACATAATGTCTCTTCATGGAATAAATTATTATCTGTTAATACTTTCCTCTTTGAATGACCATAAAAATATTTGGGCTTGAACATTCTTCATTAATTTTATCTGAATGGAAAAAACTACTTTTTAAGTTCTTTATTTTAAATGATCTTTTTGATACCAATATTTATGAACTAAAACTAGATTTGAAGTAGTTATTGATACTTCAAGAGTTGCATATATTATTTTTATATTTTTATAACATTAATACAGTGTCTGTGTAGGAAAATACATGTTGGATGACATTTTGTGAAAATTTCATCTGTCTTTGGAGTCAATGTCTCAATAATCTTTCCAGACTGTTAAAAGTTATTTATTGCACTGTGACAAAAGATTGATAAAACATTTTCAGATTTACAAAGTGTATTACATAAATCCCCTAAATACATAATTCCCTGAAGCCATGGGTATCCTAATCTTATCTCTTCAACCTTTCTCAAATCTATGTAGACATTTTAGACTGCTCCATAATCGCATGAGAAAATGGTTAAGAAGGTCATCTGACCAAACCACCCTCACTTGCCCAGCTGTCAATAATTCATTGTTTGAAAATGCAAAAGGTAGGGTGATACTGACAGGAAGGACGTATGAATATGAATTTGGCTTCTCCATGCAAACCTAGAAACATGATTTACTGACATGAATGACTTTTACCGACTGTGCACGGAACCAATGAGCAATGCAGGAGTCAAAAGCAGGATCACAGATTGCAATAATCACTCAAATATTTTCAAGCCAGCTACCTTGATGATGGTTTTTCTGTGTTTGTGCGGCCCAAGCTTTCAGCTCCATGTAGGGTTGGCTTGAGTTTCTCCATGTAGTGTAAACTTTCTTCCCACGTCACTCACTGGTTCTCATTTCACTAGCTGACAGTACAGTTAACGACTGAGTCTATAGTTCATGGTTTTTGAGCATGAATGATGAGAGAAAACATGAAACTTACCTTTTTTACTCTCTGCTGCCATACATGGGATGGGACAAGCTGAAGGTGCTTACACTTTCATTAAGGTTAATGAAAAGGGGCTGTCTGTGTATGGCTGATTTGGCCTGAATATCACAGGATCATATTAAGTAATACTTGTTGAGCACCGATGTTAATAGTGCATTATCTCATTTTTCTAATACCCATGGTGGCCTTGGCCACTCATTTTAGACCCTCAGCTGAGTTTACATTTCTCTAAAGTACTAGGCATAAATGGTCCTCACAGTTCTGAAAGCCCACATACATTTGAGAAGGTTTGAAAACAACTAAACACACTAGGACAATTCTAAAGAAACCTTGTTTCATATATTAAAAAGAAACCATGGTTCGGCTCTAACAAACAGTTAGAAAACTTGAGCCTTATACCTTCAATTTTTTTCTTTGGTTTCATTCCCAGTTGCACTGATGAGAAAACTGAAAATCCCCCAAATTCAGAGTGAATTCCATCAGGCCACACAGCAAGGTCCGATAGAGCCAGGGAGACTTTATGAAATCCAGACTGTCGACTAACTCTTTATCAGCGAGACCTCCATGGGAGTGTCATGGAGTTGGGAACAGTTTTCCCTAAAGTGCTCAGAAAGCCAGTTAGAGCACTGCCTCCTTTCTTGTGATTTCTACTTTGAAAGACAAACAATCGCCAATTTGTTTGACTTGTATTTGTAATTATTTCCTTGTGAATTACTCATCAGTAAATGCTTTATAAATATTTTTTCTATGTTCCCGATGTCTATGGAATGATCATACCCTAGGAAATGTTGGCTTTCAAGGATTTATTAATATCTCTTTAAGTAATGATATGCATTTGTAAGATAGAATAAAAGCCCTTTACAAATACAAATCTTGAATTTGCATTCCCCCTCGGACAATAGCTTTTCTAATGTGGTAAAAGATGGACTGCAGGGCGACTTCTATTTAAAGGATCCATTATGTAAGAACGAGAGAAACAAGGGACTACGCATATCTGAGCATAGTTGAGGGCAACCTTGACTCAACTCCATCTGGTAGATGGAACTTCAGGCTTCACTAAGTTGGTGCCAGCCGAAGGCCTCGCCTTGTGTACATTCCGAGTCTGGTTTCACTTTTGCCGGTAATGAAGAAAACTAGCCAGTGGTCTTAATATGGCCGACTGCAACGTATGCTTAACATAACCTCAAAATTTAACTCTACATGAAGAATGAGCTTAATATTTCTTTTTGAAAATGAGAACTAAATCAAAGCATTTTACAGAGGATAAAATAAATATCCCTTTACGCATAACTTTAAAAAAACCAGGGTAGAACACAAACCTCGAAACTTGATTCAGAATATTGTCCCCATTCTCTGGTTGGAATCATGTGAATATCGAATAAATTTTACAAAAGAAAGCAGCAGTTTTCCCTTTTAGTTTTGATCTTGGTTAGCACCAAAAAACAAAGATAAGGGTCTTTTCTTTTCTTTTCTTTTCTTTTCTTTTTTTCTTTCCTTTTGCCTTTCTTGTTTAAAATCTTGTTTAAAATTGTATCTGAATTTCAGTCAGTCTAAATACTAATTTGGGCAATATCTATTATTAAGAAAAGAATTTTAAAATAAAACCATTAAATAGTGTCCAGGCACCCTGTTAAGCAAGAGAAGGAGGGGAGTCCTTAGAAGAAATTCAAGAAGAGTAATATGATTGATTGTTAGAGGGTCTTAGGGATGGCTTATGTATAATGATCCAAGAGACTGCTAGATATGTTACTACAAAACCATCACAACACAAGACTACTGCAATAATGTCAACTGTGAAGACAGAACAACTTCACATTTAAATGCAACTGAAGAGGAAAAATGACCAGCTTTGGCTGTCAGGATAAAGCCTCATCTGCATAGGGATGGAGTGTTACAAGGTGAGTTTATGCTTTTAAATGTTATGAAAACATATTTCAGGAGAGTTGTTTAAAGTGGACAAGTGTGGGGGTAGAATATGGAACTATATCTCCGTAACTCAATGTCTACTTTCTGAGAGAGAGAGGTGGGCTAGGGTAGATACTCTACGCCAGGTTCCCAAGTTCCCAATGCAACAAGGGACTCAATCATTATGACAGACACTGAAATGAATTGGACAGAGGAACAAGTTAATGCAAGAGAAGGCCTGACAGAGGGAAATTATCACGTTGAAAGCCACTGAAAAATAAAGGTTTAGAGAATCCTACAAGCCACTCCTCAGCTAAGAGAGCAGAGGACGAAATCAAGAACAGAATGCTGTTTTCTGTTTCCACCACGGTTTTCCTACCACTTTGGTGACTAAGTTTTATAGGTTGAAATAACTGGCGTGGAAGAGGTGTGCCTGTCAGCTGTTCCCAATGCAGACTCTTGAAAAGGTCAGTGTAGTAGCGGTATGACAGGCCGTGTAAGTCATTAGGTGCCTTAGACCTCATTTGTAAGTAGAACGAGAGGGAGAGCAAATTCATGTAAACTCTGCCTGAAGACCTTTGAAAACGTGTTAGTTATATTGAAAGCTAGGCTTTTCTGCCTGTCAAGAAAGACAGATAGATGTTTCCTTCCAAACGTGGTACCTTCTTTAGGTGCAGAAGTGGGAAATACATTTACTTACTCTTTAAGGAAAAGAGCTTGGAAGCTGAACAAAGGTCTTTCAGGGTTGGCAAGTCCTAGTCATGCAGCATTTCCTGGTCAGTCAAGCATCCTAAGATTTTCATTGTATGCTCTTTCGAGTAATAGTGCAGATAAAATCAACTGATAGGATATTTAACATACCCTATCTCTCTTGTGAAGGGGTTGCTCACTGTAGAAATTTGTGTTGCAATGCAATGGGCAACATTTTTTTTTCCTTTAGCCAAAAAATGTTTTCTGAATAAAAACTATCCACAGTTTGTTCATTCATTAGCACTAAAGCCCTAAAGTCCCAGAGCATGCTACAGGTCACTGTTAGAGTAGTGAAAGGGTTAATCAGTCACCCTGCCTTCCCCCCTCCCCCAGCACACTCTTCAGCACTGCTCCTAATGGCCAAGTCTATTAGAATGCACCATGTTCTCCCAGGGGACATAGAGAAGTCCTGTCATTTGAGATACTGAAAACTGTGCAGGAGAAAGCACTGGAGAGTTGTGAGTGCCTATGCTCCACCCCTTAGGACACAGGGCATGACCTAACGGGTGCTTTCCGTCCCTTAATGCCTCTGATTCTCAGTGTGTTTTAATGGCTACCTCATTTTTTAAGTAGATGAGCAACTCAGTATTTTTTTTAATGGAAATTTAGTTTGGCTTATAAAGTGTCAGGACAGAGGTGACAAGACAAACCACAAGGGGATGGAGGAAGCTTCGTGGAAACTTAATTGATTTGGAAAAAGGTTGAGCAAACATAACAGCATATTAGGGTTTAGCAAATACTTCAGCTTTTTTTCAAATGTTTTCAGTTCAAGAAAACCCAAAACACATTTGGCTAAACACTTTTTCCTTAATTTTCAAACCCATGTGTATTTCAAGGGAAATTTAATCCATGTGTTTCTGATTCATTTACACTTAGCTCATCAAAATGTGGTTTCGTAAGACCCATTTGATGTCTAAGAACCCTTGTGAGCTTTTTCATAAACTTCTTTTTTTTTCAACCAGGAAGTTTCATTTTGCCAAGAGTCAGTGAAACGTTAACCTGAAAGAGTTGGTGTTCTTTCGAATCTTAAAATCCTTAAAGCTGATGGGAATTACTGAGCAGGGGTGGGGAACCTTTTGTTTCAGATCATGTGAGCTTTACTGTTTTGAATGGCCCATCAATTCAAGTGACTCAAACCCCATCGGTGTGTAGTAGAAAAATCCAAATTCATGAAAGTCATGTAAGAATTATAAGAATTAATCATATGATGCAATACAATGTTTTCTCGGGTCGGGACAATGGTTCAGTCATGTGTCCCTGGGTAATTGGGGCCATAAGTACATTGATTACCTCAGAGACAACTACAAAGAACTGGCTGCGGAGGTGTGTAGATTGCACATTTTTCTGCATTCAAAGAAAGATAGTAGACTTTTGCTTAATGTTTGTCACCCTATGCACAGTACTTCTTGCGAAAATGAGAATCAGATAAAACCACTCAGTGAATGTGCTGATTCAGGTGCACTCACTCTCCTATCTCGTAGCCGGTGTTCCTCAGAGCATCTGGGGTAAGAATCATGCATCCGGCCCATCCGTCAAGAGCCTGCGAGCAAGCCAGCAGTGTTTGCACCTGCAGGATGAATTACAGCTTAGTGGAGTGTGGGAAGCTATCTAATAAGAAAGCAGAGTGTTTCTTTTCTCTTGTTCCTATCACCACGACCTCCCTGTGTTCTACCTCCGTCTTTCCTGACTCTCTCCACTTCACCTTTCCACAGTCACCACTAGATAATGGAGCAAAAGTGGCCTTTTCATCCAGTGTTGGGTTGACAGACACAGAATACACATTGCTTTTATTTGCTTGTTCTTTGGATGAATTCTTCCTAGAGAACAAGATAATGAAAACCAGACGGCCATTGAACACAGAAAAAAAATCTGCATCACTTTGTTCCCTTGCAACCCATTTCATTTCATAAAGGCTGGTCCTTGCTTTCCTCCAGTAGAAGATCCCAGCCAGGTGGAATCCTGCCCCCTACAGGCTTGCGTAATTCCGCAAATGCAACTCAGTTTCCCGAGGTTCACCTGTGTGACAGAATTCTTGGCCGTGTGGCACCCCTGGCTATCCTGCAACAGTTCTAGTAAAATATCCTTTTGAGTAAATTTGCACGAATTGTGTTATGGGACCTTGATTGTGGCAGCTAAAGAGAGAAGAATCAAGATAGGTAGAAGTCACTAGCTGAAATTGAGTGGATGGTGGGGGGTCTGAAGAACTGTCTCATCAGTTACGAGCACGTATCACACTTTCAATGATTGCAGTTCAGTTGCCAGCGCCTACATCTGGTGGCTCAGGATCAGCTTTAAATAGAACTCCAAGAGACTCTACACCCCTACACATTTGGTTTCTATAGATACTCACGTACACAGCACACACACAGACACCACTGAAAATATCATAAATTTGCTAAAAAGAATGAAAATAGGAAGATTTTTAAACTCCTCCCACTGACCTCATACTTTGAACCATGCCTGAAAGAAGTGAATGCTTAGTTACGCTGGCTGCCCAAGAACTGAGTTTCATTTTTAGGTGAAGCTTTCAGTATAAGGAATAATAATTATACATCTATAACTCTGACAGTCAGTTCAAGTGACAGATGCGGAGATCAAGAATTGTTCACTAGTTCAAGGTCCCATAACTGTGAATGATGAGGCTGAAAGTAACAAAAAACACACACAAGATCTTTGGCTTTGAGCAAAAGAGATTTACTCTGTATAGTTTGCCTTTTATTTTGTGCAGACACCAAGTGGCATTGTCAAGTGTGTAAATTCATTTCAGAAATATAAAAAAATTGTGTTTTTAAGTAGTTTTTCCTCCTACACTTAGCTGAGATGACTCATCTACCCCAAGGGAAATTCTGGAAGAAACTTATAAAACTTAGGAAAGCCTCACATCATGACCTCTCTCAGAAATACTGAATTTAGAATCAAGCCTATGGTTAATCACATGTTTCTCTGATACATCTTTATACTACTGGAGAAATAACCAAGTTATATTGAACAACAACTATACTTTATTTTTCATTAGAAATCTGTGTGGTGGGGCTGGGGAGAGGACCCAAGGGTAAGTGCACTTGTGGTAGAAGCCTGAAGCTCTGAATTAGAATCCCCAGCAATCACATGAGAAGCTAGGTGTGGGTATGACCATACATGCCTGTAATACAGCTCTGTTGGAAGAAGAAATGGAATTTCTGTGTCTTGATGCCTCTCATCCTAGCCTCCTGTTCAAAGAGAGACCCTGTATCAAAAAAATAAGGCAAAAGGGCAGGAATACCTCTGGCCTCCACATACCCGCAGGCATGTGTGCACTAATACTCATAAGTGTGTATAAGTCATCTATCACATTCACATATAAAATAAGTATTGTCATTATTAATCAACTCAGGAACACTTTGCATAATGTTGAATTATTTTATTCATCTACTACTATAAGTGTAAAACCAGATACAGTCTAATTAATGAGAATATGTGGACCTATATCTCGAGTTTCTACCCTGGCCATACACAAACACACACCTATTCCTTCCTTTCTGTTTCCTTCTGGATTTCATGAGGAGAGAAGCTGTACCAGTTATTTTCCTATAGTTGCGCAGAAATGCTTGAGAGAACAACTTAAAGAAAATTACCTATTTGCTTTTTGTTTTCAGAAGTTTCTGTTCACACGGTCAGTTTGGTACCTGACTTTGGGTCTTGGGTGAGACTGAATAGCAGGGATGTGGAGGAGGAAATTGTTCATCTTCAAGCAAACAGGAATGGGAAGGGATAATGCTTGCTCCCTTTTAACTACACTGCCGGCTTTGCTTTTTTTCCATATCAGCCCCCAGCCTATAGGACAGTGCTTTTTCCCACCCTGCATTCCCAGCAGGCCTACCCTCTTAAATCGTTCTTGGGAACGCCTTAGAGATGTGCCCAGTGGTGAGAGGTGAGCTTTACGCAGCTCCTAGGTGCCTCTTGCTCTAATCAAGTTGACAGTCAAGATGTCTCCATCACAGTGGATTTGCTCCACCACCTGTTTCCACATACACTCTTCTTTCCTGCCAAAGGCCCGCGATGATGAAAACAGGGACCGAAGACTAAGATTTTAGACGCCTGAGCTAAAAATAAATCTTTCTTCTGGTAATTTGATTTTTCTCAGATAAATTTTTAGAAGGCTAAAAATTCTGACTAGCCCAACTGTGCAGAGATTCTGAATTTGAAAATCTCTCACTAGGTGAGAAAATCTATTACCCAGACAGATTGGAGTGAAGAATTTCCTGTTTTGCCCTCTCACCACATCTCCAGGGAAGCCCATTTGGTACCTTTTAAGAATACTAAGGGTCTCTTAGTAGTCTCTATTAAACCACCACCATTATCCCCAGAGATGATGAGTGGGTATCAAAATAATTCCATATAACACTATTAAGGACTGCAATTTACGTGGCTTAATCTAAAGGCATTTTTTTTCCTTATAATATTGTAGGTTGGATTTCTGATATTCCAGGGTAGGCAGGATTTGGTCCATCGCAGTCTTCTCTTCTGTTTGTAGGCTTTCTCTTTTCCCTCTGTGTCTTTACATGACTGCCACCACTTTTAACATGCGCACCAGTCATACCAGATCAAGGCCCTCATTTTAATTACTCTTCTCTCTTTTTTTTTTTGAGATCTCCAAGGTGCCCTCTGAGAAATGAAAAAGGTAAACTTTTAAAATAATTTTATATGTGCCTACAACACAAGTTGGTCACACTTTTTCAAGTGCGACGTATTTCCCACCATCCTCCAAACCTCACGTCTTTTTTATTTTCTTATTTTTTTATAACCCACCGCTCCCTCTCCCTTATGAAGAAATTTTTTTAGAATTTCTTTTCACCTTTTATTTCCTCTTCTCTCTTCTCCTGTTTCTCCATAAGACCACGGAAATCCGGCCTTTGGTCCTTTACGGTGTCAGGATCAACACGGAGGTCTAACAGAACCCAAGGCGCCCACGTGCCCTTCATTCGACAGAGCTGGAGCCTCTTTCACGCTGGGGGTTTCTTCTCATACACTCACAGCGTCATTCACCTTCCTGACTCTTCCTTTTCTGTTATGGAGGTGTTATATAGTTCTGCATTGCTCTGTGGTCTTCCGTGGGCTGTTGTCTGTCCTTCTCAGACACGTGATGCAAATAGATTATTGTAAACTTTGATGGTTGCACACTTTTTGGGAATTGGTTAGCAGGGACATAAAAATTTATAGACATGTTTGGTTATTTTGATGCATCTAAGACAGTATGCAGGTTTAAAACAATTTCAGATTTTCAAATTTTTAATTTTAAATGGGAGAGATGAATGTCAGCTTTAAAAATTGCTTCATCTGAAGCACTGTGATATAGCTCCGGATTGGCCTGTATTGGGTGCTCAATAACTATTTGCTTGGTAGATTAATGAATACAATTTTAAGGGAATAATAGAAAAAAAAAACATAACAAATTCTTAAAGGGATACACATGAAATTTGGCTCAATGATCTTTCTTTCCTCAAATTTTCTGTTTAGATATGTAACATATGCAAATAGTCTGATGTTTTGTTAATAAAAATTTTAATGTCAAAGTGATATCGATTACTTATTTTGTTCAGACCTCAAGTCCGTGGTCAGAACTATTGTTTTTTTTTCTGGCATGGTCTTCATGTGAATATAGTTGAAACAAATAAGCAAAGAAAGTCAATAATTTAAGCATACAAATATAAGATTCTTAATCAGTATAAAATATCAAGTTATTTTAGGAACAATGGATATTTATTTTCTGATTTATGAAGAAGAAAGCTCAACTTTTTGAAATATCAAATGATACATGAAACTGAGGAAATTACACGCTTATATTTTTTGGAATATAAAAAAGAAAAATGATTCAGACTTCTAAACTTCCAACCAAGTTTCCCAAGGGTCAGACATTTTTATTAAAAGGGGAGAAAAGTCCACGCAATATAATAAATCCATTATTCTTTCATTTTGCAAAATGTCAAACTCCATGTGATCCTTTTAATTTCTATGGGTGTTCTAAAGAGATCATATCTAGAGACGAGTTCATACACAGCATGGCAAGTATGGATCAGAAAGTGCTTAAAAAGCATCACAGTTTGCACACACACACACACACACACACACACACACACAATCATCACCATCACAGTATCAAAAAAGTCATTTAGCCTGACATAGAATAGAGCTTTCAGTTAAATATCTTCTGTTACACATCTATTTTTGCCCAATTTTATTTCATAATGATTTGTATGTCAAAAGGATGCGGACATCACAGTGTACGTGTACACCTCTTTTACCTCCTTGATTTGAATAAAGGTCACGGACAGGGCACTACTTAGTGGTACAATTTTCTGATGTTGTTCTTGAGGGCTTTAAGCAAGACTGGATGATTTCATTTGAAAAGTACAGCTTCCCTTTCTTCGCCTTCTTTCTGCCAACCCAAAGTCGATGTCATTTACATATGCTCATCTTAATAGATGAAACTCTTACAGTTTTTCATCCAATCAGCAAATTGAATAACTCCGTATATGTGAATAAACCTTCTTCGGCCTCCCCATACACTAATGACTCACAGGCACAGACACAGTTTTCTTTTCCTCACTTATCAAAAGCTATGGACTTCCTGTTTCCTTATTTTTTAAGTCTATCTAGAGTGGTCTGAATATTAAGACATAATCAATCATTGTACGCACACTAATTACTTTCTGTCCTCCCCTTCCCATGTCTTCATGGTCCAAAGGAGGTTTGTGAGACTGAGCCTACTCACACGAGGTGCTAGCTGCATCGCGCCACTGCTTCCGAGTATGATCCGCCTGATCCCAGACCCCTAGAGGAAATTTGTGTATGCATACTGTACGTGAACTTTAGATAAATAAATAAACACACGGAGCAGCTTCCAGATAATTGAAAATGAATGAAGGAGTAAGCCAAAAGAAAACCATTTCCCCAGGGATACGCAGCGAAGGTGGCAGGTATGATTAAAATCCATATGATTTATGGGTAGGTGGATTACAAGCATGACAACCCTGTTAGTGTTTGTTTGGGTGCGTTTGACAATAAAGTTTTGTTGTTGTTGTGCTTGCTGTGGGTTTTGCTCAGGAGTTAGCCACTCAGGAATTCCCAGTGCCTGTCTGAGCAGTAATTTAGCAAGCTCTCTTGTGCTCCTTTCCTGTCAGCATTAACATGTCAATTCATTTTAATAGTCTGGGCATGCTCAGTGGGCATGCATTTTCTCCGTAGGTATCCCAGGAGCCCACCCCGTGGAGCAGAAATGTGTTATAGCTTGTCTCAGACCTCAGAGACTTCAGCAGGTTTATTTTCATTATAGCCGAGTATATTTGTTAAAGCAAAGACAAAATAATATATAAAACCAAGACCTTAACAAATGAAATAGTTTATACGTATATATTTGATTGGTAATTTAAGATCTTCCAAGGATGAGGTCACACAATCTTTCTTTGCACGAAATTATTACATGGCAGAGCATAACACAATGTGTGTTGTCACTGCTTCTAGTTTTGGGGAGTTAAGTGATATTCTGTCACAATAGGGGACTTCCTGTAATCAAGATGAAGAGGTGAAGTTGCTTTTATATTAATGAGAATTTGCCTTCCTTCTTTCTCGTTAAGGTGTGTTCAAATGGATTTTTATCTAATGTTTTGAGCATAAGGAGATGAGTTAAGTAATTAGTAAGCACATACATAAGCAAATAAATAAACACTCACATCAGACTACCAGTTTAGAGTCATGGTGGGTTATAAATCTATTCATCAATTATCGAACTAGATTTCAATTCCCATCCGAATTCACATGTGTTAGGAAACATCTTGCCAGTTAGAAAAAAAAGATAGGAAATAAAAAAAAAAACTTAAATTCCATACTAAAAATAAAATTTGCATTTTAGTTTGATCATAGACATGCAGGTTTAACTGCTGACTCTGATTATATGCATTACTGCATTAAAAAATAAGCCTCCAAAAGTTACTTCGATGTCAGTCAAAAACATTCAGAGTTCCTTTGTTGAATCATTTTGCACCTCAGAATATCTAAGACCACTGGACAATTCTTTAATATCAAAAGCAAAGAAGGAAGTTGAATAAAATTTAGGGTAGACTATCACAATAGTCTTTTCTTTGAATGTTCTTTTCATTTGATTAAATTTTATTTTTATTATCCTCTAATTCACTTTATTTAATGTAGAGTGGCAAGCTTTCTATGTTTCATTTTGTATGGCCAGTGAGTGATTTCTCTCTAATACAGTTAAAGAATTTCTCTAATACAGCATCAGGCATGTGTGCATCATTACTTGGCAAAATAAAATTCTACTTAAAATTAGCACTTACTATAGGGAATGATTTCTTAAACCTCAGATGTGCTCTTGTATCCAGTAAATATTTTTTAGAACATGTAAATTGTTTTTGCACATGGAGGATTTTATTAACATGTGGTTTTACAGTGTCAGAGTTTTCACTTGCCACTTTCATTTATTCTTAGCATGTATATTTCCAATTACTCATTAATGGGAGTTATTTTAACACTTCAAATGATTGAGTTCATCAATGACTGGAAGTGTAGATCTGAGATATTTAAGCAGTGGTAACTCGATTCTAAAACCTAGGGATAAGATTTGAACTGATACCAACTACATTTTTTTAAATTATCTAAAAATATCAAAACTCAGGAAATAGCTGTCCTCAGTGATTATTCGGGGAAGAGGAAGTGTTTTCCATACTTTATAGGGGAAAGTGGAAAGACAGTGCATACAACGAAGGAATAGTGAGGATATTAGATGGGTGTAAAGGCAGAGGTCAGAACAGATGGAATGTCTCCCGTTTCCAGCGTGATATACTGTTGGTTTCTGGGGGCTCTGCCTAGTCCACTGGCCTGGGGAGTCAGACAGCTCATTCTCCACATTGTGTGTGGTGGTGTATCTTTACGTGTCCAGCTGTCTGTATCACGCCCATTCATCTTAAGGACATTGGGAAAAAAAATGAAGGAGCAAAGTCCATCTGGATGGTTCAGCTAAAGTTTGTACACTGAGAAAAACTGAAAAGCCTTCAGTCCTCTCTTGAAAAATCATAGATACGTATTTTAATCTTAAAATAGGAAATATGCATTAATTGATGGAAATTTTGCTTCTGTAAAATACATCATGTTTAGAAATTTATTAAAAATACTATGAAAGAATAATGACCATTTAATAAAACAAGAGTGTAAGTTCCGCTTCTATTCAGTCTGCAATAGATTATGGTGGCAGTAAATTCTGAGTCTTGTGTTTCTGCTGAAATGTGGCATTCCTTTTGATGTTTTGTAGATAGCTGATGATATATATAATTCTTGATTAATCGTGTTTATTAGTAAAACTATAAATCTCTATATTTTAATCACATGCATAACCCCTACGTTCACAGTCATTCCAGTACAATGTACGAAAAATACCATATACTAATTGTTTAAATTAAATTTTAACTTAAAACCTAATAAAAATTCATCCATCCATGTTCCTTGGCCAAAATACATGTAATTGTTTGCTTTTTTTGAAGGTAGTGTTGAGAATCATTATTTTTTCAAAAAAAAAAGTGACGATTTCTCTTTGAAACTGTGGGCTTATACTTTCCTTTCTGAAATAAACTAACTTCAAAGTAGTTACTTACACTCAGTAATTTTTACAAAGGACTCATACATGACCTAGTTTCCTAAACTAAAATGAGTAACTCATGTACTAACAACATTAGCATCATGGTTTTTTCTTTTCACGTATACATGGAATTTGAGTCTTCACAGAATGTCATTAAAGGCTCAGGTGGTTAAAATCAACATGAAAAATACATGCTGCATTTTCCCTGCCTTACATTCGCTAACGTAATCAGATTCCAAGTCATCTTACCTCCCTCCTTCACAGCTTATGGAGATTAATTAGTTCTTAGACTCTCGTCACATGATCTTTTCTCTCTGTCATTTAGCTGGCTGACTAGACCTATAAGCTGTCTCATGCCCCAAAGGACAGATTAAATTTTAGTATTGTTTGTCTTCTTTCTTTAAGGGTGCATTTTCTAAAAAGTTACAAATGATTGTGTTTTGTTGTTCGGTATTCATTATTATAATGTTTTGATGAAGGCAAATGTTTCAGTAATAGTAAACTGAATATCCCCTAGTTTCAAATAAGATATTGCAATGATATCTAAAATTAGATTTAGAAGGGTGTAAGTTATAACATTCCATAAATATTAAAATTGTTTTTTTTTGCAACAAATATCCACCTCACAGATAAGGCTCAAAAAGAGTTCAAATTAAGGGAAGCATCCCCAAGACAGCTTTCAAATGTCAAAGTGAATGTAGACTTTGGGAAATATACTTAAAATCTATCAAATTTAACAAACTTGTTGTTTGCTTAGTGATACAACTGTTTTTTTTTTTTTCTGGGATCAACAGACCCAGAAAATAACATACAAAATCCCAAATGTGCTAATCCTTAACAGTATATATACACTGTGATGATGTTTATTGGCCATTTTTTGACTGATACTTGGAGGCTGAATTGCATTTAAACTGAAAGGCTATAGCTTCAGATGTTTTGTTAGATTTTATGACTGGAGGCTCTTAGTCATGAGAAAAAACAAAAGAAAGAAACATTGGTAAATGACCTCACTAAGCTCTATAATATTTGATGAAAGTGAGGTGAGAAATATTATCAGCTACCTACCAGTTGTAAGAATGTTGGTATTTCTAGTTGAGGTCTTAATTAAGGTGTAAGGCGAGATTGAAAGTGCAGCAAATTCTTCTCGCTCATGTCACTAAACCAGTGAACCACAACTACATATAGGGTTTAAGGTAACATGGGACCTTGTGAAATAGTTACCATTTAACACAGGTGGTTCAGAGCTGGGCCGATGAGTGACTGCCTTCTCGTCTGCTCTCTGACAGCAGATTTCCTTTCAGAGATTCTCAACAATAAACAGTCACTTCACTTAGGAGGCAACTCTATTCTGCAAACACGTGAAACTCCTGGGGTAGTGAATGAAAGCATTGCAGGATTTCTCACCGCTCAGGTGTGGCAGCCACATTATGATTCAGAAACTGAAAGGATATGCTTGTCTTGCCTGTGGTGTTGGATCATTGCCTTTGGCAATGGCCTCAGTCTCCTGCAGATGATGAGATCCTTTGCACCTATGTAGAAAATGGGCCAACGTGCATGCCGTTAGACAGACTCAATTGGGCTTATGCTGAGAAAATAGTAACATCCGTATCTTGCATGGAGACAGAATGCTGAGACCTCCAACCAGCACTGAAGCTTATCTTTTAAATGAGGATGTTCGAGTTGTTTGAATCTCACAAGCGCAATATTTTCCGACTGTTTTTCTTCCTAGCATACTGCCCACCTACTGCTGCTTCCTGACAGACTTCAGTAAGGAGAAGGGTATCACTTGCCTGTGCCTATGATAGTTTGGATGCTTGATACTCAAGAGTGATGTTGGCTCGTGAACAAGAGTATGAAGAAGGAGCTGTTGTATGTTGGAATACTGGCATCATCGCTGGGCTGTTAGAAAAGTGAGTACATCTTTGCTTCTCTTCCATACACACCACCTCTATGACATGTCTCCTTCATATTACACAATCCTAAAATCTTACTAGATGCTGCATTCTAACCTTAGATTTTCCAGCCTCTGGAACCATAAGCCGAATAACATTCTTTATTTTATTAACCACTCATTCTGCAATGGCAACACAAGTCAAATAAAAAAAAAATCCTATCTTTAAAGGTTCATTAATTAATTAACACAGAGGTAAATGATGTAAGGTAAACTCAACATCTGTCTTTGAGCATTTACTGATAAGTTTTATAATAATTTTCTTCATAAAAGTTTTCTAAGGAATATAAATTCCAATTTTCTAAAAAGCTGAACTCAAATAACGAATGGCAATGGAATAACCACACTCAACAGATTCTCTGGTCCCATTGACTTCTGTAGGAAACACTTGCTGTTAGAAAACATACTTTCCATTATTTTTCCCCAGGAAGAATGAGTTCTACACCTTGTCTTTCTACATTCTTTGGGTCTTATGTATGGGTTTTGTACATACTATTACCTAAAATTTATAAATAATAACAGGAAATTTCTTTCTTACTCGGTAAGCACTTTATCTAAAATTGGCTATCAGCTTTGGAGATTAAGAATTATAACCACATAATTGGATACCTTGAAACTTGTAAGGTACCACTTTCTACTTCCTCAAAGTAGACTGTTTTCATAGGGAGAGGATGCTCACACAGCAAACAACACCCATACATATAAAGCTTAAGATATAAGCAAACGGCTAAATATATCCATTTACATCACCAGTAGGCAGCATTCCAAGCCAGACATGTTGATCCTGGTTCACTGTTCCACTGATAAAAAGGGGTATGCCAATTTTGTTTCAGTCCTGAGCTGTCCAATATGCTCTTGGAAGGCAAGTTTCCATGTTGAGTGAATAAGTATCATTGTTTTCTTCATAATGGGCCTCCCCCTCCTTTGGCTGACTCTGAAAAGCTGCCACCACAATAGCTAAGAAATAGTCCTGTTCAACCGCCAAGTGTCTGCTGAACACAGTATGGAATAGGAAAGATTTTCTTATTCATCGTTACATGACTGGCACAAGAATAATTTTGCTCACCAGGTCATCATGTCACATCAGCCATATTAACTTGGCTCAATAAAATGTAAAAGCTATGTTGCTTCCCAGAAGGATCAGTCTTATAAGAAAAGTAAACAAATTCTTTTTCTATTTTTCCCTCCATCACTTGTGCTTGTTTCAAAGATGTCTGGTTAAAAAAAAAAAGAGCCAATAGACTACATTGTCTGAATTTATATTATAAACTAGAATCCATATGCTTTCAGTTTTATGGCTTCTTCTGATGAGTGTAACTAAGCTACGGAACTAGACCTTAATACAAGATCCAGTTCACTAATATTTATTGCTCTAAATGCAATCTATATTAGCATGTCACCCCTGTATCAAAGCAGAAGACAGCAGTATTTATGATTATTAGTACAATATTGAATCATCCTGAACCAATTACTGATCCAATTACTCTGTCATTATTACCTTCTGAATAGGGCTTGATTTGTCGGTGATAAATATGATGCAATTAAACCACCTTTTTACATAATAAAGCACTGCAGGTGTTTATTCTTAAGAGTTCACAGATACCAACAACCAATAGATTTAATTAAAAAAATCCTTGAAGTAACTGTGCATTTCATTAAATTATTTTAACTTTAATGCACACCTAAAGTGTATGTCATTGAAAGATAAAATTGCATAATCTTCTGTCCAGGTATTGTTGAGAGATGATAGTAGTTGTCAGGCCAAACAAAAATTAATATGGCTGCTCATGTTGACTAAATATGTCATTTCTTGGCAACACATAAATATTAATTGAATTGTAAAAAAAACTGGAATCAGATACAGTAAAAAGGATTGATAATTATAGAAATTTTGTATTTTCAACTTTAAAATGAACTCCCACTATGTATTTAAATATAGTTCTGCACCATGATACACACTCTAGTTCACTTAAGCCCTTTTAAATCTAGTCACCAATGAATGCAAAGTAATTAACAGAACAATGCTGAAAATATGGTATGTGTCTTTAATTCTAGCACTCAGGATGCAGAGTTAACTGGATATCTGAGTTAGAGGCCACCCTGGCCTATGGAGTGAGTTACAAGACAGCCAGGGATACACAGAGAAATCCTGTCTTATTCCCCACCCAGGAAAGCTAGAAAGAGGGGCTGGAGAGATGGCTCAGTGGTTAAGAGCATTGCCTGCTCTTCCAAAGGTTCTGAGTTCAATTCCCAGCAACCACATGGTGGCTCACAACTATCTGCAATGAGGTCTGGTGCCCTCTTCTGGCCTGGAGATATACATACAGACAGAATATTGTATATATAATAAATAAATAAATATTAAAAAAAGAAAGCTAGAAAGAAAAAAAAATAAAAAGTAACATTAGTTTACTATTTTAAGTTATATTTATTTATTTAAATTTTTAAGAAAAATTTAAAGATTATCACAGACTTGGATTGTTCTTTATCTCTCTACCCTAAATTGAAAATATTCCATGTAATAAGAGGAATAGAGGTATAGTTATCCAAGGTTACATTACATTTTTAATATTTTAATATTATCTTGACCAGAGCAATAATTTATTTAGTTATTATTCATATTCATAACTTAACATCCATTTTTCATTGAAGAATTTTCTTACAGAGAAGAACAATATAGACTTGGCTTTTCTAAGACTTTAACATATGTAAAGCAATCAATTTTATGAACTGAGTCTTAAAGTTATACTAAAAACAGTAGATTTGAAAACAAAACATTATAAAAGGACTTAATACACTATATATATTATGTTTTTACTTGATGTGGGATGTACTTCTGTATATATGTTGTGTTATTGGTTGATGAATAAAGCTATTTTGGCCAATGGCTTAGAAGAGTAAAGTCAGGCAGGAAATCTGAACAGAGATAGAGAGACAGAGTAGGTAGATTCAGGGAGACACCATGTAGCTGCTGAAGGAGACATATGCTGGATCCTTATCCAGGAAGTCACAGTGTTGTGGTGATACACAGAATAATATAAATAGGTTAATTTAAAATATAAGAGCTAACCAATACGAAGCCTGAGCTAATAGGTCAAGCAGTGTTGTAATTAATATAGTTTCTGTGTGTTTATTTAGATATGGATGGCCGGTAATGAAAGAACAATCTCTGCTTACATTTACTGGTGCCTTTTATAGGAAAGTAAGCTTAACCTATTTATGAACTAGTAGTGATTAAAACAATGAAGGAGCAGTTAGTCCCTGGCATTTAAGCAATATTTGCAGGTGTGATTATGCATCATGTGACAGTATTGATGGATTGCATTATTGCAATTAACCCAGGGTTTCAAAGTGTTTGATAACATACAGAGTTTATCACACATCTTGCTGTTAGTCTTTCTAGGTAATTAAAGAAGAATTTCTTTGGCTTTAAGACTGTAATTGTACAAGTACAACCAGCCCCCCTCACACTTCCCTTCTTTTGCCTCTTTTCTTTACAAGAGTACTTTCAACGGGGAGGGAGAGAGGGTTTTTTTTTTATTGCTGGCATTTCAATAATTGCAGATGTGCTCTTGTAGAAATCAATTGATAATTCTGAACACCTACCATCAATATCCAATTTTCTCCATATTTTTAAAACGCAAGAAGAAGCTCCAATCCATTGCAAGCAGATTAACGGAAACATGCTCACCTCTTTTTCTGTATGTGTGCATATTGGGTGTGAGGAAAAGTCTGTCAGGCTTCACATAAAGGAATATGAAAGATTAAAACAAACACTTGTATTTGTAAGGACAAAATTTATCCCTGTAACCACAGAGATTCAATAGATATCACGAGTGTATAAAGAACTGAAAATAGGTACCAGGTTCCAGGCAATATTTAATCTAAACTAAGTGTTAAAATAAAAACAATCACTCCAAGAATAAATTAATGAACTACAGTTAATTATATTTACTGTAAGCGGTCTGGGTTGAAAACACATACCTCCATACTGATAAAATAAACCTGCATCCTGAAGAAGCTAAAGTAAGTTAAAATGAAGACGCTTTTAACAAGGTTATTACTTAAGCAATGACAGGTTTACAGATTTTAGCACCACTGGGTTTTCACAGGAGCCACAGCAAGTGCTAAAATAACACACACCTTCAGGTTCATTAAATTCACCAGTGTGATGGAATAACTGATATTTTGCAATATTACTACAGTCCCTTAAAGAACCATCTATAAATAAGATACAGTAGTAGCAGCGTTTGTGCTGATAAAACGATGAGATAATTCTTTTATAGTTTTTCTGCAGGGAAAAATTGTGTTAAAGCAATACCGTTAGCACAGTTATATCTCTTAATTTGGATTTCTTTGGTCTCTAATGCATTTGTTGACATAAAATAGGTATGTTCCCTGAAATGTTTTGTTATGAGGCTGCATTGAGGAGGAAACTTGTAAAAAGGTGATATATATTAAGAGGAAATAAACTGAATCTCACCCCCCAAATATTTACTTTATTGTCTGATGTTTACTAGGATATTTATGGAGGCTGTTTTATTTAAAGAACTTATAAAAATCCAATAACCGCCAGAAAGAACAGCATCTCTGATAGCTACTTTACTGTAGTCTGCCGTGAGACAAGCCAAAAACATAAATACTAGGCTTCTAATAAATCAATGGAGTCTGGCCTTCGGAGACCTAGGAGACATATGGACAGTAATAGAGTATCTCAGGTTGTCTCATGAGTGATTCCATCTGGATGAAGCCTTGGTGTTATTCACAGCCTACTTCTCCCCTAAAACACCTTCAATCTTAGCCACAGCCTCCATCTCAAATGTCAGACCACCTGGGATATGCAGCTGTCAGGGTGAAAGAGAAGCTGCCTGAGACTGGCCTGGCCTGCTTTTCAAGGAGACAGTCACTAGCAAGCAGGCATTGCTAGGTGAACAGGGACAATACCACTGAAAGCCAGGAGGTGCACTATCTCGGGTCTATATCAGAGCCGGAAGGGCAGAGCAAGGCTTCTTCTGGGATTGTGGACGTCTCTGAAGAAGACCTGCCTCTGGTGTGTTAGTCTCCTTTCAAGACATTTACACTTTATTGTCAGTGATGCAGAGGTCGATATATTTTTATTAAGAACACATGGAAAGTGTGCAATGTTCTTTACACAGTATATGTTTATATATTTTACTTTCTTGTCAGGTTCTTTGGCATATGTTCTCTTATATGCATGCTATATTTTCTGTCATTAGGCAGATTTTGTTTGATCACGCTCTTGTCTGAGCCTTTTCAAACTGCGCTTGCTTTCTTTCTCTTCTGCTCCCTCGGTTCCTCAATGTGTGCTGCTGTGTGCAGCTCTCAGTCTGGAACACAGAGAGAAGCATGATAGTAGATAGTCCTGATGGTTTGTGAAGTGAAAACCAAGAATTTAAAACGTTTAATGTTTCTCACTGCTTTCTTCTCTCTGGTATCTCTCTTAAGGAAATCAGAAAACGTAAAAGTCCTCTCACAATTCAGGCATACTGCACTCCTTTTCCCAAAGAAATGATTCAGGGATTCTGAGTCGGTTTTGAGAATTCGGTGTGTCCCAACTCCACTGAGGACAGTTCCAGTTGATCACAAGACAAAATTTTTTGCAAGTACTCAGACATCTCTATTTTGTTTTTCTTTCTGGTTTTACCAATGCCTCTCGACTTTATAGATTGTTTATCAAATGAGCTAACGGTTTTCTATGTTCCTACATTTCAGAATTTGTTTTCACCAATAATCAGCATTCAATGTGAAGTTTTATTTCTGAAAGTTTATTTTCTTTAAATTCTTTCCAGTGAAAATGTGTTAAAACCTTTTCATTACACATTTAATTTCTTTTCCAGTATGCTCAACTATTACAGTTTCGTTCTCTTTATCTAAGATTCAATTTTCTAAATGCTAAATGTAATTACTACATACATTGAAATAAATTGCTGATAGGTAAATAAAGTTTTGATAGGTTCTCTGGTTTTATTGAAATGATTTTTTCCCAAGGAGGCAAAAGATCATAGTGAACAATAGCATGAATATATATATATATATATTGCAGTCTGATAGAGAGTTTCAAATGTGTCCCCTATGGTGTAGTGAGTATGAAACTGGGCAACACTGCAGTAAGGTCTCCGATTCCCATGAGCTAGCAGGAAGACCTGCTCTCTCAGGCAGCAGAAGAATTCATGCTGACAAGTGACAAGAAGCACATAAGCCAGGCACGTCCCTCATATAATTCAGCGCTACTATCGAGAGCCTGATGTTTGCTCTACAACTTTGACTTGGTATGTAAATTAAAGATTGCCATTGCCACTTTAGTCTGAGGAAATGAAGCCATGTAAATGTTCAGTAATTTGCCTAATGTCACATTAATAGTGAAACATGGTTTGAATCAAGGTTAATGTAATTCCGAGGCTTTTATTCTTTTTTTTTCTGACAGATACTCAGAATCCCACTTTGATTCTTCTGCTTTATTTCTTACTCGCACAATTTGTAGAGACTACAGGTTGGTGATTCAAAAGAGGACCTATCTCTGTCCATTTTTCTCACCTGCAGTGAGACTTCTCTCTTCCTGGACTGCATCACCTCTGTCTGGAATCCTCAGCGGGATAACTGACAGGTCTCCCCCCACTTCAGCCTCTGTCTTCTGCAATCTTTCCTAAAAATATTTCTAAGGTGGAACGATTGTCTTCAGAAAGTATATGGACGATCATGCTTTACTCTTCTGGGATTCTCGACCCCACTTATCGGAGCCTAAGGAACAGCATCATGCAAAGGCCAGTTTTACGTGCCATCCAAGGTTGTTTTTAGGACAGATTGGTTCATTATTATTATTTATATTTTGCCAGCCTGCGAGCTGAAGAAAAGGGTTTTTGTTTTCACTTGTTTATTTACTATTAATTTCTTTTATTAATTATACAAAGGAATGATTTTTATTATATGTTCATATGTATTATAATACCCCCACTGTCCTCATTCATTTTTTTTGATGATTGCCTTGTGATTATCTAATTGTCTACCCCTCTTCTGTTTTCATTTGATGTTCTAAATTGACATGTGACAGAAAACATGTGGTACTTCTCTGTGTCTGCCTTATTTTTTTCCTAACATGTTGACCAAATCTGCATCCATTTTCAGGCAAATGCCCTGAATTCTTCTTAATGGGTAAATAATAGCCAATTACATATATTTGCCACATTTTATATAACCATTCATTTATTGGTGACACCTAGGCTCATCCATGATCTGGCTGCCATGAATGGTGCTACAGAAATAATGGTTCCAGGTGTTTCTGTTTTGTGCTGCCTTTGAGTCTTTTGGGTATATATCCACGACTGGTACTGCTAGATCACATGGTAGTTTTACTCTGAGTCTTTTTTTTTTTGTTTGTTTTTGGCTGATTTCCATCATGGTTCTACTAATTTCCCCACCAAATGGCTTTTAGAGTTATTTATGTCTTAATTCTTGCCAGTATCCATTGTTTCATTTTTCATCTTGTTCTGTTTTCTTGATGCTCATTTAAACTTGGATAAGATGGATTTTCAATTAGTTTTAATTGCTGTTTTTCCTGGTATCTGAAGAGGCTCACCAGCTTTAAATATACATATAAATATATGGATTATTTATAGTCCTTCATTTGAAAATTGTTCGATTCTTTTGGCCGCCTGTTGATTGATTATCTCTTCTTTTGTCCCCTTTGTGTAGCTCCACCCACTGCCCCACTCTCTTTGCCAGCCATTCTATCATCTTCCTTACTCATCCCCTGGAGTCTTTACACTAGAAGATTTCCTCCCTTGAGCACCCTTCTCCTAAATCTTCCCTTAGCTAGTTCTTTTGGCCTCTTTCAGCTGTCTCTTACTTAGTTGGGTCACATGAGCTAAATCTGATGGCACAATGTCGACTCTACACTTAGTAGTCTTTTCTCACCACATTTCCTTTTAATCCCATTGGCATAGTTTGTTCTTGTGGTTTTCAAACAGACACTATACTTTAGCTGCTAACAATTTGTCCTTTCTATTTTGAATCATCTATATCTTTGAAACAAATTTACTGGGTGCTGGTTGCCACTTCAGTCTACTATATCCTGTGCTAAAAAATTTCAGTCTACTATATCCTGTGAGATGGGACACTCACACAGGTTGAACAACATAAATGCATCAACCATAGGCAGCAAGCTCTTGTAGATACCTAACCTTTATGCTTAGATGTTCTGTCAAGCTACAGAAGGCAGGAGGAATCTCATTTGTCTCTTCCCATCATTACATTACAACCGTTGCACCCTAAAGTCAGCTTATTAGGCCTTTATATCAGCTGGGTTCAATTTTTTCATCAAGATCCAGTGATCTACAATGTTGTGTGACACAGCAGACAGGAATAGCAGACACAGAACCATTGTGAATGGGGCAGAACCAGGTTCTCCAGTTGTTATCTATCGTAGGCTGCAGAGGCCGTATTACATGCTATTGGAAGTCTTGAGAACTGCAAGTGAGAATAGGGGTGAATGGGGTTGGCCCAAGACCATTCAGACACCTGTCCTGTCAAACACCAGATTCATACAGACAGCTGCTATTGTCTGTTTGGTTCAGTGAAATATTGCAAGCGCCAACATTTGCTTCGGAAGCAATTGCACTCAGCAAATATTTGTTCACCGTTGAATACAATACTATATTCCTCTTAACTAAGAGGCATTTTAGTACTTGACCCCCCCCCAGCACCTCACTGGAGCTGCTTTTTCAAATTAGCATTTTTTCCTTGGGTTCATTACACACCAAGTGTGCCTTGACAAAGTAAATTCATTTATAGTGTTATTAAATACCATTCTCACTTGACCAAAGTAAACTCATTCTTTCACAACATTATTTAAAATAAGGAATTATTTGAAATGATCAAATATGTGATTATTGCTGAAAGCCGAAGTTTCCCGTCGTTTTGAGTCACATGGACCTGCGAAAAAATTGTTGTGCATGTTGCTGGCCTATGTGGCTTTGCATATTGTGATGGGTGGAGAGTGATATTGTTTTCTGTGACAACGCCTGTGCTTCTTGACCTCATGTCCTTATGCTCTCTAGAACACATTTTCTAGAAAAAGAAAGGTCTAATTTTCTGAGCTAAGACTTGCTCTTTCTAACATAAGGCTTAAATAAGTTATATATATTTAACACACAAAAAACATTTAAATCTGTTCTGTCTTTTATAAAGGAATAAGATTGTCTGATATGATAAAATAATATCTGATAAAATAATAATTGCACTATATGTTGCATATATATTTTGTCTGGGAGAGTAGATACCCATAAGAAATAAGAAAAATCCTGATAATTAGTAGCTACCTAACACAAAGCTGACATTAAGGAAAGAGTTGTTGCTTAATTGAATGCTTGGGAGGAAAAAGTTGTTCAAAATAACAGATTTACTAGACTTTTTATGCAAAGGAAGTTTTTTAATTTAGTTTTGTTTTTTTAGAATACCATTATTTAAGAAAGTTAATATAAGTGAAAACCCTAAGCATTTCCACCATAGATTTTATTCACTTGTTGAATTGTTATTAAATGTTGCTACCTGTATGATCCAAACTGAGCAGAAGCTCACAAGCACCTACTCTCTAAAACCAATGATGACCATGCAGAGAGACAGAGGACAAGTCTTACTACTATGGCACTTTTCTAATATATTTAAACATTGTCAGATGGTGGGGGCTACATGTAAATCTGCTCATGTCCCTTACAACATAAAGAAAAATGAAATAAAGTAATGTTTAAAGTTTAAAATCCAAATCTGTTACTGAATTCAGAATTACAGGAGTTAAGAAAGAGATTATAAGTCTAACTGTATTTCTAGTCCAAATTCTGCCATGGCTTATTATTACTATATTTTGATTTTGGTGGCTGGTAACTAAAAAAAATCTATTAGATTCTGAAGGGTAAAGTTGAATGTGAAGACCCACAGCTCTATTTCCCATGTTCATTTTGCTATATAGAGAGATTCATGGAGGTGTACAGACTTTAAGTCTGCTTGACTTTGGTATGGTATTTTTTATTTGCCAGAATTTATTTTTAAAATAAAGTTTTTAACTGGAGACATCATCGCCTTGGGCACCTGGGAGCCACTCTAGGTTCAAGTCTCTTGCCAACACTAAGGTGGCTCCCTTAACTAAGATATGTGCTTCCCTGCTCCCCTATCCAACCTTCCTTTATCACAATCATCCTGTTTCCCCAAGTTCCCCCGTCCTCCCCTTCTCACTTTTCTCTCCCCATCTCCCCTTACCCCCATCCCACTATTTTGCCCAGCAATTTTGTCTACTTCGCATAGCCAGGAGGGTAACTATATGTTTTTTGGGGGTTACCTTCTTATTTAGCTTCTTTAGGATCACAAATTATAGACTCAGTGACCTTTATTTATGGCTAGAAACCAATTATGAGTGAGTACATCCCATGTTCATCTTTTTGGGTCTGGGTTACCTCACTCAGAATAGTGTTTTCTATTTCCATCCATTTGCATGCAAAATTCGAGAAGTCATTGTTTTTTACTGCTGAGTAGTACTCTAATATGTATATATTCCACACTTTCTTTATCCATTCTTCCATTGAAGGACATCTAGGTTGTTTCCAGGTTCTGGCTATTACAAATAATGCTGCTATTAACATAGTTGAACAAATGCTTTTGTCATATGATAGGGCATCTCTTAGGTATATTCCCAAGAGTGATATTGCTGGGTCCAGAGGTAGGTTGATCCCAAATTTCCTGAGAAACCGAAACACTGATTTCCAAAGTGGTTGCACAAGTTTGCATTCCCACCAGCAATGGATGAGGGTACCCTTTCCTCCACAACATCTCCAGCAAAGGCTATCATTGGTGTTTTTGATTTTAGCCATTCTGACAGGTGTAAGATGATATCTCAAAGTTGTTTTGATTTGCATTTCCTTGATCGCTAAGGAGGTTGAGCATGACCTTAAGTGTCTTTTGGCCATTTGAACTTCTTCTGTTGAGAATTCTCTGTTCAGCTCAGTGCCCCATTTTTTAATTGGGTTAATTAGCATTTTAAAGTCTAGTTTTTTGAGTTCTCTATATATTTTGGAGATCAGACCTTTGTCTGTTGTGGGGTTGGTGAAGATCTTCTCCTAGTCAGTGGGTTGCCTTTTTGTCTTAGTGACAGTGTCCTTTGCTTTACAGAAGCTTCTCAGTTTCAGTAGGTCCCATTTATTCAATGTTGCTCTTAATGTCTGTGCTGCTGGGTTTATACATAGGAAGCGATCTCCTGTGCCCATATGTTGTAGGGTATGTCCCACTTTCTCTTCTATCAGGTTCAGTGTATTCAGATTGATATTGAGGTCTGTGATCCATTTGGACTTGAGTTTTGTGCATGGTGATAGATGTCCCCAGTTAGTTCCTTGGGCAGCTGAGGATAGGGAACCTGAAATGACCCTATCCTATAGCCACACTGATGAATATCTTGCATATCACCATAAAACCTTCATCTGATGATGGATGGAGATAGAGACAGAGACCCACACTGGAGCACCGGACTGAGCTCCCAAGGTCCCAATGAGGAGCAGAAGGAGGGAGAACATGAGCAAGGAAGTCAGGACCACGAGGGGTGCACCCACCCACTGAGACGGTGGGCTGATCTATTGGGAGCTCACCAAGGCCAGCTAGACTAGGACTGAATGAGCATGGGATAAAACCAAACTCTCTGAACATGGCGAACAATGAGGGCTGATGAGAAGCCAAGGACAATGGCACTGGGTTTTGATCCTACTTCATGTTCTGGCTTGGTGGCAGCCTAGCCTGTTTGGATGTTCACCTTCCTAGACCTGGATGGAGGGGGGAGGACCTTGGACTTTCCACAGGGTGGGGAACCCTGACTGCTCTTTGGACTGGAGAGGGAGGGGGAGAGGAATGGGGGGAAGGGGAGAGGGGGGAGTAGGAAGAGGGAAATGGGAGGCTGGGAGGAGGCGGAAACTTTTTTTCTCAATAAAAAATAAAAAAAAAAAAAGCCTTGGGTTTTTTTCCTGACATACAGCACTAGTGAAACCCTTGGTCAATGTGACTTGTTCCACTTGCTGTTTTAATTATTCATCCTCATGAGGACTGTCATTCAGATACTCTATTGGTTGGTTTTCCATCTTGACAGAGCTAGTCACTGAAATGAGGACCCACAGTTGAGAACATACCTCCATCAGACTTCCTGTATGCAATCAGGACAGTTTCTTGATTAATGATTGATGTGGGAGGGCCTAGTCCACTGGGCTTGGTGTCACCCTAGGCAGATGATGCTGGGTAGTAGAAACAGTAGGCTGGAAACACATGGGAAACAATCCAGTAAGAAGAGCTCTTGTATAAGCTGGAATAACGAGGTGAAAATAAAATAATGGAAGGTCGTCAAGCAGAAAAGCAAGCTGTGAAGTTCAGCTGGATTATTCCAGTTGGGCCACAAACTTATTTCCTAGAAGAGCGCTCTCGCATTTTCTTTTATTTTTCCAGGTGGAGGTGCACAGGCCAGTTCCATAATTAACATTTGAGCTCATTCCCAGGCAGTGAGAAAGGTGGAAGGAAATCTTCAAATGAACAGAGAACTAACTAACTAACTAACTAACTAACTAACTAACTAACTAAGTAACTAAGGTAAACTAAGGCGAAACATTATTGTTGTTAACTAAGGCAAAACATTATTGTCACTAAGGTGAAACATTGTTGCTAACTAAGGTGAAACATTGTCGCTAAGGTGAAACATTGTTGCTAACTAAGGGGAAACATTCTTGCCAACTAAGGCGAAACATTGTTGCTAAGGTGAAACATTGTTGCTAACTAAGGCTAACCATTATTTTTACTGAGGTGAAACATTGTTGCTAACTAAGATGAAACATTGTTGCTAACTAAGGTGAAGCATTGTACTCAACTTTTTCTTTTTAACTTTGGGTAGGAGAATGTTCATAAATATAAAAAAAAACTTCAAAAAAATAAAATAAAGTTTTTAATATTAAAAAGTAAAGCAATAAGCAATGAAAAAAGTTGAAAATCCCCAAATACCATTTTATTCATCTTCATTTTCAGTTAATTGGTGAAAAATTTTAGTGTTTTTATTTGAAAGTTGGTCATCTACATTAGAACAACTAAACAGGTTTTACAACATGAATCCCAAAGGACATGTTCATGTCACATGGGTCCTGTGAAACAGAGGCTCTCTCTGCACTGCTTGTGGGATGGTAACAAGCTGAATTTGTAGAGCCTCTAAGATAGTGCATTGTGAGTGATGAAATTTCATGAACCCAATGCTAGTGCACCTACATGCAGAAATGCCAAAATTTATATAGCCAAGGATGCATTTGATGAATTGAACAGGAATGGGAGCCTTGAAGAGTGGGCCAAGATAACTGAACGCTGTAGTTAATGCACATTTAACTTCAGGCACAAGTCATAATTTGAGTTGACACGACATGTTGCCATAGATCATTGATTTTCCGGTTAATGCTGAAAATCTGCGTTCTGTAATTTGTTTCAATGCCTGAGTAAGTCTTTGCCAGTCTTTAGCTTTGAAGAAAGTAAACTTACTAAAAAGTTTGAAAATAGATTCAGTTAAAACTTAAAAGAACCCCAAGACAAGTTTTCAAAGAGTGGGTGCTGAAAAATAATTCTCGTGATAGCCAGGTAAAATGGCAAATGTGATCTCATTAATGGTTCAAAATATTCATATACATGATATAGGATAGAGCATGACACTGTAGCAGTAAGAGAAAATAAATAATTACAATATTCATACTCTCTGCACTACAATTTCAGTTTGACATCCTATGTCAAGAAACATATAGCACATTTTTGCACTAGGATGGGGGCTTTAAAACTGGTAGCAAAAACATATAATAGAGATTGTGATTTGCTAAAACATTAATTACACAGAGTTGAGCTTAAAACATGCATAACTAATAAGAAAACAGTGACAAATTATTAATAATTCACACATTTATAGAATTACTGAAATACATATGAAAGTAGGATTGATTTGCATAATATAAATGGCAACAGGTTTTTCATTCTTATTGTATTTTTGTTTTGTTTTTCGAGACAGGGTTTCTCTGTAGCTTTGGTGTCTGTCCTGGCACTAGCTCTTGTAGACCAGGCTGGCCTCCAACTCACAGAGATCCACCTGCCTCTGCCTCCTGAGTGCTGGGATTAAAGCCGTGCGCCACCACCGCTCGGCCATTCTTATTGTATTTATGTAGTTCATGAAACAAAAGAAAACTACAATCATTGACATGATAACAATTAGGAGAGATAACTTTTCACTTTAAAAATCTGTTGCACGCACTGGAATAATATGAATGATTTTATGGGCACTCATCTCAGTGCACCTACACTAGAGAAAATGGTATGTGACAACTTCATCAATATACATATCTGCACAGAGACAAAACCTACTGTTGAAAAAGAACAGTGACTGAGAACTCCTCTGGGGTCTTTGTTCTTCAAAAATTATGCCCCCTAAAATGGCTAAGAAACTTGGCTCTAGAGGGGTTCCCAGATGTCCAACAAGATGTCCCAAGCTATGTCCTTGGGCAACAGAGGAGAAGGTGCCCGAACTGGCCATATTCCATAGCCACACTGATGAATATCTTGCATATCACCATAGAACCATAGAACCATAGAACCTTCATCCGGTGATGGATGGAGATTGAAACAGATACCCACATTGGAGCACTGGACTGAGCTCCCAAGGTCCAGATGAAGAGCAGAAGGAGGGAGAACATGAGCAAGGAACATGACCGCGAGGAATGCATCCACCCATGGAGACGGTGGGACTGATTTAATGGGAGCTCACCAAGGCCAGCTAGACTGGGACTGAATGAGCATGTGATCAGACTGGACTCTCTGAATGTGACTGACAATGAGGGCTGACTGAGAAGCCAATGATAATGGCCCTGGGTTTTGATTCTACTGCATGTACCGGCTTTTTTGGAGCCTAGTCTGTTTGGATGCACACCTTCCTAGAACTGGACAGAGTGGGGAGTGCCTCGGACTTCCCAGAGGGCAGGGTACCCCGACTTCTCTTAGGACTGGAGAGGGAGAGGGAAGGAGAGGGGGAGGGGGAAGTGGGAAGGAAATGGGAGGAGGTGAAAAATTTTAATAAATAAATAAAGTAAAAACTTATTTATTTTATAATGTAGAAGAATGCAAATAAAATAGTTCCACATCAAAAAAATATTATGCCCCCATCTGGCAACCCGAATGATATTGACATCATGTAGAGGCCTGACAGCTTGATTCTCCTTGATATAACGTAACATGCTAAAGACTTAATTTGTTACTTACATGATCCATAATTCTCTTTCATTGAGTGCCTTTAGCTTCAGGCATATGAGTACCTCAGCCCTCAACTGTGTCAGCAGAATAGACATGTGTTTCACTTCAGGCAGTCTCATTGGCTGTCTTCCTTGACTGAAAAAGAGGCAAGAATCTACAGAGAAACATGACTTTGGTTGGATGCTACATCTGCTCTTGCAAATACCTCCCTGTCTTTGCAGATTTCCATATAGCACCTTCCACTGATACTGAATTTGTTGATTATAAAAAAGAAAGTAAGAACTGCACAGACTGAAACAAGGTGCCTGCAACACCCCCTGTTGAAGGCTGCATTACTTATTCCACTTGAATGAATTTATATTGGATAAATCCAGGGCGAAGTGAAAACCCTATTTCCAGCTGAGACTTAAAGATGTTTTAGTAAAACATGCTTAAGCAAATGCATTCTGATGCCTCATGAGGAGGACACACACAGAGATATCTTTGCTCAAGTCCAATAAAGAGTGTATCGGCAGCTGGAGAAGGATGCTCTATCTCCGATTTGTTCTAACAGATTTACACTGAATGACTTTAAAACTATTAGTACGAACACAGAAATAGTTAAATATGGCTTCTAGATGGTACCTAAGAATGGTAGTAACCTTTTCTATCCTGATCAGTAATTATTCTCACTGCTGAAATGCCACGGTCTCACCCAGAAGATGTGTACTTTAAAAACAGAAGGTTCTTTTTTCATTGAACGCCTAAGACAGAGGAATTACACCTTTAATTAGCATCACTCCACCATACAGGATCCTGAAGGCTTTCCAATCCACCTCAAGCTTGGGCAGTGACAAGAACGAGAAGAATCGAAGGAGTAAAAATAAATATTAAAGTACATAGGAATTAAATATTACCTATTTAAATAGCAATTATGCAGTTGCAAACAAGATCATCACACCTGTACAAGAAAAGGCATGCAAGCCCCAAACATCTGCTTGGATCCACCTGCCAGGCACCTGTTTTGCTGTTTCAATGCCATTTGATTGCTGGAAATGTAGAGGCTCTTGTGAGGTAATGAGTGATTTTACATTATGCATGATTGAAAACAGGTGTTCTAATGCTGTACAATTCTATGCATGAATAATTCAGTTTGTTTAGAGCAAGATCTTTAAAAGAAGTACTGCGTGAGCTTTATTATTTCTGTAAACATCAAGGTTATTTTTTCTTAAAAATATATGCTTGTTCCTTTTCAGCCAGCTTGTTTATGGCAATTTTTTTTGTGTGTAATTTTATGGATGAGGAATGATATTGTGAAAGGTAAAATTTGTCATACTTAAAACATGTAAGAAGGAAAATTGAAAGGTCTGTTAGAAAAAGGAAAAAGGGTATTAAAATTCTGTGTTCTAAGTGAAAATGCATGATTATTTCCTTCCTGCTTTGCCTGATTTCTGATGGCAACAAAACATTCATCTGAGAGCTATAATTAGGGAGGGGTGAACTATTTGGGAAAATAGAGAAATTGTTTTGTATCTCAGCCCAAACAGCAAGCAGATCCCAGACTTCTTTAAAGAGAGAAGAGTTAGTCAGCCATATTTCTCTTCCCCTCTGATATGACAAGTTCAGTGTCTTGTAATCTCCTGAAGAATATCAGGAGACAGTCGCCTTTGCTCCAATTCCCATTTAAAGTTTTGTTTCTTCAGGTTCTCTGGAAGTAGAGGTGTGATTATCAAAATACTATGTTTCAAATAACAAGACAAATCTCAAGTTCTTAATGCCAAAGTTAAGACCTCCTGTAGAAAACATGGGGTGTTACTGTATCCTGAGCCATGTGTGATTAAACATTTCTGAGGTGAAAGCATAGCACACTTTTTTACATTTATTAATACTGTATAGGTAATGTAAAGAAAAAGGAAATAGATTGTTCTCTTCTACATTTGGTGGAACATACAAACCCTGATTTGAGGGAGCTATTCACACATAAACATGCCGCCTTCCTAAAACATAGCAACTCAGCAACTAGTCAGCTCTGTTCGTCTACTTTCCTTCACTTTAAGAGTTGTGATTTTCTTCAAAGGGAATCTGTTACTGAAAAAATTTCTAGTTAGGAGTAAGCAGCAAGAACTTCATGTGGAAACCAACACTGAGAGAGTCACAGAGAAATTTTAGTGTGTTGTAGAGAGACTTCCCTTGTTCTTGGTAGTAAGTTGACCTCATTGCCTCCTACAGGGATAAATGGGGGTGCTGGCCCTTGCAAGCCTTTGTAAATATAGCGAAGGTTCTCCTAACCTCACAGAACCAGTCCCAGGATAGGAGTTCAGTGGCTGACTAAGACTATGAGGTATAAAGAACCAGAAGACTCAAAGTTTGTCTGGATAACCTTGACCCAACATCAAATTTCTTTCTAGTTTGAAATTTAGACAACACAGACTTCATTTATAAACTAATATTTATAAACTAAAATTTATGTAGCATTGCTTTTGTATTTCTCATCTCAGTGGTCAAGAATATCTAAAATATTAAGATGAATATATTCATCTTAATAGATGAATGGTATAAAATTGAAATTTTGTTGGTCTTAGATGGTTGAGTAGTAAGCCTTTCACTTAACATGACTTTAAAGATCTGTTGTTCATGAACTATGTAACCAGTAGGAGAAGCAACGCCATTTGACAGAATTCAGTACATAACCAATGTGAGAGGAGGCACGTTCAGCAACAACCAGAATAGCAAAACCTATGACCCTTGCAGGTGTTGAGAATCCTTAACCTTACACTGGGAGTGAAATCTAATTAGTCTTTCAATGAATCTAAGCTGTTTTTCATCTGTTTTAAATTGGAAATTGACAATTTATAATTGTATAAATGTATGGGGTACAAGGTGATAAGTTATGAATACAATGCAGAATAATTAAATAAAGCTATTTAACACATACATCACCTCAAATGCTTAACATCTTTGTTAGTGAGAACATTTGGAATTTACTCTCTTAACATCCTGAAATGTGCAGGATTCTATTGTGTAACAACATTCAACATGCGAGGAAGGGAACAAAGAGTACTTCTCTATGATTTTATTCATCTGTCCTTCAAGTCCTCATCTATCCACAATCAACTGATATAACATCCTTCTTGCTCCTATGAGTTCAATCATTTTAGACTGATGGGGAAAAATTCATGTAATAAAATATTGTTTTTCTGTGTGTGAACTTTTTCCCTTAGTAACCTTTCTGCTGCAAACAACAGAACATCCTCTTTTAAAAAGCTAAGTAGTATTCCATGGTATATGACCACCAAACTTGTTAGCTCTCCATCTATTGAGGTACACTTGCACTGATTTCATGGGCCATTTTAAAACTGTGGTAGTTTACATGTGTACATGTGCACATGTGAAAGTTGAATTCATTCTATCAAACTGACTCCACATATTGTCAATTAAATTTCCATAGGTAAAATTTCTCAAGCACGTGATTTTCTGTTATGCAGAGACTTCCAATGTTCTAAAATGGTTGTACTATTTACCTTTGCACCAATAGTGTGCAAGGGTCCCTTACTTCATATCTTCCTGAACATTTTCTGTCATTTTTTTGATAACTCTTCTGATATCTCACTGATTACTGATTTTATTTTCTTGACGTGAGATGTGGTGCATGTCTTCACATGTGTTAGCATCGATGTCTTCAAGAAATGCTTGTTTATGTCCCTTGCCCAGTTTTTTTTTTAACTTTTTGATGGTGTGTGTGTGTGTGTGTGTGTGTCCATATGTAGGCATTCATGATTGTGTGTATGCCATGGCACTCCTATGGAGGTGGGAAGACAAATTTTGGGATAATGCTCTCTCTTGCCATCTTCCACGGCATTCTCATTACTTTTGAAGTGCTGCATATTTCAGGCAAGCTACCCCATAAGCATCTGGACCATTATTTGGTCCCTGAGTCCTATTTTGTCATAGAAGTACTGGGATTGCAGATTGCAGTGCTGTTTTTGGATTTCTAAGTGAGTTCCAGGAGTTGAATTGAGGTCATCAAGCTTGAACTGGAAGTG